>NC_134037.1:185617172-185917172 GCF_965140245.1 Athene noctua
CTGGCTGTCTCTCTGGCTCAGTCGCTGTGCTGATGGAGGCAACTGATGCTGGGTCTGCCTGTTCACCCGGCCCAGCTGCTGTACCCATAAGTTCATACTCAGATTCTGCAACCCTTTCTCCCCCTTGAGGGCAGCGGGTGGTATTAAAGAGGACACGGTATGCATGGGCAAGTCCCCAACACATTGCAGCGAGTTATGTCTCCTGGGTTTTGCCAGTTTGGTAACACACCCTTTCTAAGCACTCCATCAGCTTATCAGGGCTCTGCATTTGTTCAGGAGTGAAATTCCAAAGCATTGGAGGTGCCCACCGACTCAGGCCTTTGCCCATCTTTTCCCACACCCCTTGCCACTCACTATTATCTGACCTCGGGGCAGGTTTCTGGGCACTGCTATTGTTAGAGAAGTGCTGCATCGCCAAAACCGAAATCAGGCAGACATTCAGAAAGCATTGTGCCACAATCACACTGGCCTGCAGGCTCCAAGGATAATTGAAACTCTCAAAACCTGAGAGGATCTCTTCCCCTGGCTCACCCATAGAGGGGGTGAGACCCCTAACAAAAGCCCAGGCAGCAAACACGTACCAGCCCACTCCCACAAACAGCGATACGAACACATTATAAGCAGTCAATAACCAGTACATCAAAATAAGACCCTTTATACATTTTCCACCGATAACAAACACTAGCACTGGGATCATATACTGGATATAAGGGTTAATTCAGCCCAACATGCAAGCAAATGGGCCAGCACTGCAAACATTTTCTTATCAAACAGTACAAATACAAACAGAAAAATTACACCCAACAGATTGCTCTAACACACTCTGGTCAGGTTCTATCCCTTTTTATTCTTATTTCAACCCTCTTGTGCCACACGTTGGGTGCCAAAAAAGGCTGTGGTGGTTTAAGCCCTGCCAGGACTGGAGACCACGTTGCCGTTGTCCCTCCCCCACCCTCAGACACAAGTAGGGCACAAACCCCGGGTTAAAATAAGAAGAAATTTAATACAACAGTGTAATAAACAATCTGAACAACAACAGTAGCAATGATAACAACAATAAACAGCAATAACAGTAAACAAGACAAAAGATATACAGAGGAATACCGCAATGGATAGAGACAGCTCGCTCGCAATGATCCCCGCCAACAAAGCCACAAAGGTAAAAGCTCCCGCGCTGCCGCGCCGGACCTGACTTCAGCATGGTATGAATAACCCGGCTGGAGATCCCTTCCCCCTCTCTGCTGGGTAAACTTAACCCTATCGTAGCTAAACCTGGACACCTCCAAGCTATGAAAATTTTGATCAGTAATATAGACCTAGAGGCATAAATCAAATACTCAACAAAATAGTCTACAAGGATCATTGATTATAGGTATTGAATAACTGTACTTAATGGTAGTCTGTTACCCACTTGAACTGTCTGTAATGGAGAATTTGAGGCAATTATAGACTACCAAGGAAATTATTTTTTTAACAGAGTGTTGGTGATGATGATGATGCAATTTGTTGGCTTCAGTACTGACAGTGTAGATGCATCACATTTCCAGTTCAAGACCTTCTTAAGCTCCTCTGACAGTCCATGGGTTAAATTCTCAAGAGACATGCTAGATTTTCTATATTTAATAACAGGGTAGAGGGTACTGACAGAAGAAATCCATTTCCTGAAGAAAACAGTTTTAATTCCTGTATAATTTAATTCAATGTATTTGTTAACGACAAAATTTTAAAGGTCTAGAAAATGTATGCTTGTAACAGACGTTATGAGAGGCCAACAGCCCTGTAGCAATACCACCACGAAACATGTCAACCTAAGACAAGAAAAAAACCTCCAGCCTCTTTGTTTATAACAAGCTCAGTGACTAAACCTGCCCTTTACATGTCAGAGGGTAGACTGTAGCCATGTTCAACAGTGTTCAGCTCTCTTTTCTTTGATTGTAACACTTCACTCAGATTCTTATATTAATAGTTAGATTTGCTCTTCAGACAACAGAAAAAAAACCCAAAGGCTTTGTAGCTTGTTGATGGAATACCAGATTCGCATTTTTGTACAAAGCTTTCAATCTATTTGAAAACTACTATCCAGAGGCTATTAGAAAGATCTGGCCTATGGTGTATTTGCCTCTTTTTCAGAAGAAAAAGGCCTTTGGTGACCAGCTATTTTATTATTATTGTAACTTGTATACCTTCTAATTTTTTTTCCTTACATTCAGGAATCACGCCTTTGGTGACCAGCTATTTTATTATTATTGTACCTTGTATACCTTCTAATTATTTTTTCCTTACATTTAGGAATCACATAAATTACACTGCTGAACATGCAGCTTTATGCAGCTTTAACTGTGTGCCTAGGACATGTTAGTCCTTCTAACAGTTTCAGAACATAATGGGTCAAAAGGTATAGCCTTAGGACTTTATGTCTAAAAGTCATGTAATTTTCAGTGCCTCAGTTCAGTGTATTCAGGAAGTGAAACAGACACTTTTTATTTTGCTGATTGTAGGCTCGATTTTAGATCAAGCAAAAGGAAATTACTGGATTGGGGTCAGGAATCTATTGAACAGTATTTGTTACAAATGGCATTCTTCAAAGTTACTTCATGTTCAGGTGGTAATAACTTCATTCTAGATATGTGTCAGTTGTGTTTGGTTACTGCTGAATACAGCTGTTCATAGTAATGTTCATAGTTACTATATATAGTTACATAAGTGATGCTTGTATTAATAATTTATAGCTATTATTTCTGCCACATCTTGTTAGGTGTTAGAGAGACTATTTTTTTTTCCCAATTTCCTAAAACTTCTCTCCCCTTTGTAATTACAAAGCTGCCTGCAATGCATCTTCAAAAACAATTTTCACATTTACAAGCAGAATGATAGGAAATTGTTGCTATGGAGCAAAGAATTTTTTTTTTTTTTTGTAAATCTAATTCCAGGTTAGTTACTGTGGAATTGGAAATGCGTACCTTATCTAACATGTTTATATTAAGAAGCTGTGAGCCTGATTGTCTCTCGCTTGTACCATGGTGACTTAATTGATTTCAGTAGATATGTACCTAATTCTGAGTAGTGAGAGAAAGGCTACTGGATTTTATTTTTTTTTCTTCTTTAGTTTTTGGGTGGAGGGAAGGAAGTTGAGGCTATTTTTGGAAATTAAAAAATCTCCTCTTATCTGCTTATTGAGCATATACTTTATCAGCCTGTCTGTCGCAAGCACTGTTACAATAGAAGTAAGCACACCCCAGTGAAGTAACTCCTGTGTCAGGCTTATTAAATTCCAGCTGCAGGAGAGAGAAGCTGCTTGTGTCTCAAGATGTAAACTTAGACCTCGGTTTACAGAACTGAGGTAGAGGGGAAGAAAGACTGAGTGAAAGTGGTATGACTCCTAGTTTGATTCAAAATATCTGTTTTTATTTTAGCACATTAATCATATGGAAGAATGAAATGACAGTCTAAAGTTTCTTGCACTCTTTGAGTCTCTGAACACATTTTTTATTTCATTTAGTGGAATACACAGCGGTGTTTCTTGTAACTCTAAGCTGTCACACTCAAAACAGAGTCATAACATAACATTTTCATTATGCCCAGAACCACTCTCTAGAAAAATAAGATTCAGCCTTTCCCCTCTGTGACAGCTGAAAATATAACCTTAATAGCTACTGTCGGAGAGTCTTCTTCCACCTTGCTGTTTCTCCTGTAGTCCTCATGTGAATTGGGTTCACTGACATGTTAGTGAGATTCTCTGTCTGAACCTTTTTGTAATCACTGTATTCTTCCAGGATTGTAGTGTGGATAAGTTTTATGTCTTTTTATAAAACATCCATGGTACTCTTTTGTTACTTCTCCTCTGTTTTAAACAAGACATAGTAGAGTTTAGGTTAAATAGATTTTGATGTTTGAAGACCTTATGCTAGTTTAGAATTGTCATAGTGTGCTAAAGTAATTCTAAGTCAGTTTGATCCAAGTGAAGGACTTAAGAGGTGATCTGTTCTCAGTCATCTCCTCTCTGCCAGGGAATGCCACTCTTAGGAAAGCTTTAAAAGCTAAAATACTTTACTTGAAAGTTGGGACTGCATCCAGTACGTGCACCTTTAAGTACCTGGTGTTTGCCAATTTTTGAAGTGTTCTTCATAGAGCTTCTATTAAAATAAAATAATTTTTTTGTGCAGTGAAGAGATTGATGCTTTTTTTTTTTTTCCGGATGGAGGTCCCTGGGATGGTTTCAAACCGAGGTGGTTTGAACCCCCTTTCACAGGTATTTTGTGTCAAAAGTTTAATTTTGAAATGACTTCTCCATGTCTTACAGGATCTGTAGTTGATGTCTTGTATCCGCTTTTTTTTTTTTTTTTTTTCCATAATTCCTAATCAGTCTGCATCTGCCATGTTAAGTAGAGACTTTTTGTAGTGGAAGTAGAGTTCTTGGGGAGATCGCACAACATTCTACAACAATTTTCACAAGAGAAGCCTAGCTCAAAATATGCTGATAAGATTTCTCAGTTAATAAAGGCTAACATACTCTCTATTTTTAGTATGATTGTATATACTAATATTGCGAGTTAAGACTACATCTTCTATGCAGGGAGGCCAGAGATTTTCAGCAAAATTTCAAATATGTGTTTGGAGGACAACTGTACAGCTCTTCAGCAGCAGGATCGAGAATTACTGTGTAAATATTCATGAAGAAAATAAAAGAAATCCTATTAACTGTTAATGCGTACCAAACTCTGTAAGTATTGGGGAATATTAATACAAAGATCTAGTACTATTACAATCTGCAGTTGAGTAGCAGAGTGGCTTCGTTTCCTGGGAATAGGAAAAGTTCCTTTTGCTGTACGAGGTGTCCTCAGCACACGGCATCTGCTGTTCAGGTGCTGGAGTGTAAATGGTGTTTGAGCTCAGAAACGCAAAAGCACTGTAGGTTAGACAGGTCTTCGAGCAACCTGATCTAGTGAAAGGTGTCTCAGCCTGTGGCAGGGGTGTTGGACTAGATTATCTTTAAAGGTCCCTTCCAACCCAAACCATTCTATGATTTAGGTATATATTTCTCAGTGAATTCAATGAGGCTTAATTTGGTGGCCAAGTATAAGTTTTTATTTCACCATGCCAATTATAAACAGGCTGATTATAGTCTAAACCAAATTTGTCTTCCAGTAGTTCTATGCTTCATGGTGTTAGGAACTAAAAAGAGCTCATGTACCGTCAGTCGTGATAGTCCCTTAACTTTGTGTGGTCCTGCTCCGGGCTGCAGGTTGTATTTGACCTAGGAGTCAGTTAGGATCTGCCTCTGGCTTACTGCTGAGTCTGGAGGTAGGACAACTCATGCTGTCACCACATGAGCTTTTTTGGTGCTCTGTGAGAATAGCCCTCTCCTCTGATCCTCAGCCCTACATGGGAGGCAAGGGCTGTGGTCATGCAACTTCAGACAAGCCTATGGCTCTACTGTGTACAAGTCCACACTTATCATATGGTGTTGGAAGTCCTGTAAATTGTTATCTGTACTATAGTTTTGGGGTTTCATCTACATTTTTCAAACAGTGATTACAGCTCCTAAAACATAATTTTTGTTTTGCTGTATCACACTTGCTTCATGAATCTCAAAGATCTGATTCTTTTTTTGTATTTTAGATTATAGTTAGTTCTTGGTATACGATTATTAAAGAGATACTTTGATCAGGTCTTGCAGTATTTCTGACACTTTTCTCTTGACTGCAGGCAGTGAGCCATGATGAAATGTCCTCTCAGAAAATCAAGAGCATTGATGATGTTTGGTTTTCTCCTCTTAGTGTTACCGCCACAGAGAAGTTACTCCATCAGCAGATTTACTTCAAAAATTTTAGGCACTCTTGAGTAGCCGGAAGAGATCAGCTCTATTAATCTGTAGTTCTTTATACTTCCTTTGTAGTAGTATGTTTCACACACTGCTGCAATTAAGTTTAGAACATTATCCAAGGCTACACTGGAAAAATAATGGTTTTCTTCTCTATTAAAGTCATTCTGTCTTTTGAAATGTTTCCACTCTTTAGGAAACTGACTTTTTGGACAATATTACAGAAAGTGATTTAGAAACATGTAACACTGGAAATCAAGTAACTCAAATTTGCAACTCGCTTAAGTCTTTACATATATGTAGTCTCCTGGGCAAGCAAAAGCTTTCTGACAAAAAGGAAACTGGTATTAGAAGAGAACTGTGGCATGTTGAAGAGAATCTTCTCTTTGGTCTCATACTGTTGCGTTTTTTTTGAGAGAGGAATAAAGTTTTCTGACTCTTTTTTCCCCTTTATTGACTGTTCTTTTTTCCATTTTGTTTTAGTTTGTGGATTAAACAGAACAGCTCTGGGATATCTGTTCAGGGAAGGTTATGTTTCTTACAGCTTTTCCTGGAGAAAATATATCTTGATTAAAAAGATATATTAGGTTATTCTTCTGCTGACTTTTGATAACTTAGTGACCCTTTTTCGTTTTATCTACCTTGTGTGGTAGTTTTATACAAGTGCCTTGAAACATCTCATTTCAAAACTTTTTAAAGTTTTGCATTCCTCAGGTCAGTTAATTTCTGCCACGCATTGTCAGCAACTTACCGAGAAGAAGAGATACAAGGCTAACTTCTTGTGAACGTGCTATAAGCCGTTCTTCTCAGACCTAGCAATTGTTCTTCTGGATGAGAACAGTCCTTGTATAATACTGTTGCCTTGTTATAGTAGCTCATATGCTAATGGCAGTGTACCTGTTACCTGACTTGGGCCTTGTCATGCACATTTTAAGAAGCTACATCTCTGTTAGCCATAGGTTTTGGCCCAGCAAACAGAATTGTGTAGGCACCATATCAACTGCTGTTAGTATAGTTCTGGTTTTAATGGTTAAGGGCCTCCATGAAGCATATCAGGCAGTTTCTGTGAATCAATAGCTCTTCTATTTTTAAACTAATGAGACTATGTCACAATGTTGATGTTTAATAAGTACAGTTTTAGAATGCTTTGAGTTAAGTCATATATATTGCCTGCAATTTCAAAGTTGGGTTCCCTCATGCTCCAGAATTGAAATATGGATTTCTCTTTACTTTTTCATGTACTATTTTGTATTGGTGGTGGAGTATTTGTTTACAGCTCCACATCAGAACAGTGTTTGCATGGTTTATTTGTGAACTGTGTATTTCACTTCCCTGTGGCATTAAAAAGGATAAGGTGCATATGTGAATACAAGATAGCATTAAGATATGTCTGCTGTATTACTGTAAACTAAAAGCCTTTTGAATTTCTTCAGAAGCTTCTTCCCCTCCCCATAAAAGTAAAATGTTTCTTTGCATACAAAATGAGAAATTGGCTTCCCCTGTAGCTGCCATTGAAGAATTCTCCCAGTGATACAGGCCCAGAGGGGCAAATATGTGATATTTGTTTGGGAACAGTTCTATGCAGCTGTTATTTTTGGGGCACCAAACTTACTTTATTTTTAAGCCTGTTAGCAATAACTTGAATTCATAATAGGATATCTAACATCAGAGAAGGGCAAACAGACTAACAACACTTTGAATGAGTTAGCCAATGGCAGTGTGTTTCTCTGGACTTAGTGAAGTAATCACCGTGTGGCACATACATATATCTTGGAGTGTACTTACATTAATATTCTAGTAAAACAGAAAAAAAGAAATAGATTTTCAAAAATGAAAGCTCCAGAACAGAATTCTACCTGCTCCCTACTAAAATGAATAATATATTATTTCAGTGAATTTTTCTAAGTACTAATCAAAAATAAAATGATTTGCAAATCATAATTCAATTAAATTGGAAGCAGTAATTTTAATTTTCAGCAATTTTAGTCAAGTAATTATTTTTTTTTTCTCTTTGGAAGTTGTGGTTTATCAGTCGCATATAATGGTTTACCAGATAACTTCATCTTCACAACTAGCTTATGATTTTGAAGTAGCCATTATTTCATGCTTGCTATTGATTTTAATAGAGGCTTTACCTTTCTTTAACTTCCAGGTAACAATAAGATAAAGTCAAATAGAATCAGAATTATTTCAGTTGGAAAAGATTTTTAAGATCATCAAGTCCAACAGTAAACCTAACACTGTCAAGTCCAGCACTAAACCATGTCCCTGAGCACCACATCTACATGTCTTTTAAATACCTCCAGGGATGGTGACTCAACCACTTTCCTGGGCAGACTGTTCCAATGCTTGACAACCTTTTCAATGAATAAATTGTTCCTAATATCCAATCTAAACCTCCCTTGGTGCAACTTGAGGCCATTTCCTTTCATCCTATCTATCTCTTGTTACTTGGGGGAAGAGACTGACACTCACCTCGCTATGACCTCCTTTCGGGCAGTTGTAGAGAGCGATAAGGTCTCCCCTGAGCCTCCTTTTCTCCTGGCTAAACAATCCCAGTTCCTTCAGTCATTCCTCATAAGACTTTTACTGTAGGTCTTTCACCAGCCTTGTTTGGATGTGCTCCAGCACCTCAGTGTCTTTCTTGTTGCAACCTCAACAGTGCCAAGTATGGGAGGATGATAGTTTTCCATAGTCCTGCTGGCCACACTATTTCTGGTACATCAGGATGTTATTGGCCTTCTTGGCCACGTGGTCACACTGCTGGCTCATATTCAACCAGCTGTCAACCAGCACCCCCAGGTCCTTTTCTTCCGGGCGGCTTCCAGCCGCTCTTCCCCAAGCCTGTAGCTTTATATGGGGATATTGTGACCCAAGTGCAGGACCCAGTACTGAGCCTTGTTGAACCTCATACAATGGTCCCATCACTCCAGCCTGTCCAGATCCATGGGTAGAGCCTTCATTCCTTCAAGTAGATCAACCTCCTGCCCAACATGGTGTCATCTGCAAACTTCCTGAGGGTGCACTTGATCATCTCATCCACATCGTTGATAAAGATATTAAACAGAACTGTCCCCAGTACTGAAGTGTGGGAAACAACATTTGTGACCAGCCACCAGTTGGATTAAACTTCGTTCACCAAAACTCCCTGGGCTTGGCCATCCAGCCAACTTTTATACCCAGTGAACAGAACTCTCGTCCAAGCCATAACAAGCCAGTTTCTCCAGGAGAATACTGTAGGAAACAGTGTCAAAGACTTTACTAAACTCCAGCTAAACATCCACAGCCTTTCCCTCATCCACTAAGCAGGTCACCTTGTCATAGAAGGAGATCAGGTTTGTCAATCAGGACCTGCCTTGCAAAAACCCCTACTGACTGGGCCTGATCCCCTGGTTGTCCTGTACATACTGCATAATTGCACTCAGCATGACCAGCTCCATAGCCTTCCCTGGAACTGAGGTCAGGCTGACAGGCCTGTAGCTCCCCAGAACCTCCTTCCAGTCCTTGTAGATGGCTGTCACATTTGCTAACCTCCGGTCATCTGGGACCTCCCTGGTTAGCCAGGACTGCTGATAAATGATTGAAAGTGGCCTGGTAAACACTTCTGCCAGCTCCCTCAGTACTCTTGGGTGGATCCCATCTGGCCCCATTGACTTGTGTGTGTCTTAAGTGGTGTAGCAGGTCACTAGCCATTTCCCCTTGGATTATGGGGGCTTCATTCTGCTCCCCAATCCCAGTTTTACAGCTGAGGGGGCTCAGTACCCAGAGGACAACTGGCCTTACTGTGAAAGACTAAGGCAAAGAAGGCATTATGTACCTTAGCCTTTTTCTCATCCTTTGTCACTATGTTTCTCTCTGCACCCAATAAAGGATGGACATTCTCCTTAGCCCCCCTTTTCTTGCTAATGTATTTGTAGAAACATTTCTTATTATCTTTTATGGCAGTAGCCAGATTAAGTCTTATTTGGGCTTTGGCCCTCCTAATTTTCTCCTTGCATAACCTCACAACATCCTTATACTCCTCCTGAATGGCTTGCCCCTTTCTCCAAAGATCATAAACTCTCATTTTTCTCCTGAGTTCCAGACAGAACTCTGTTCAGCTGGACCAGTCTTCCCCACTGCCTCATCTTTCAGCACATGGAGGTGGCCTGCTCCTGTGCCTTTAAGTTTTCCTTCTTGAAAAATGTCCAGCCGTCCTGGAGTCTTTTGCCCTTCAGGACTGTCTCCTAAGGGACTCTGTCAACCAGGCTCCTAAACAGGCCAAAGTCTGCCCTCCTGAAGGCCAAGGTAGCAGTTCTACTGACCCCACTTTCGTACTGGTTAAATGAGTAGATCAGTCAAAAGGTGCAAGACATGAATATTGCAAGGGAATTTCCTTTGGTTTGATGGGCCAGACTACATGTAGATTCAGCCTGACTGACTGGGTACATCAGCACCACATGCCCTGAAATATAGGCATGGCTCAGATATTTTGGTTGAGCCTGCATAAAAGCAGTGCTTATTTCCACCTGTGACAGTGACTGAAGTGGGTGTCTCTGTCAGGTGATAAATTTAGACAATTTTTCTTCATAAGCAAGTTCATTTGGAAGGAGTGGGGGAAATGCTACAGCAAAGAATGGAACATTCCTGTTCCTCATCTCCTCTGGAGGCCCACTTAGCCAAGGGGTTTGAACTGACACCCATTTAATGAGCCCTTAAGTCAACATGGCTCCAGGTTGGTTTGTATTCACTGATGAGCACTCATCTGAGTTGTATTCTTTAAAAGGCAACTTTTGCCTGTAAACCCAAGTAATATATATATACACACTCATTATATGTATATATATAAAAATATGTGGGTTTATGCTTTATATATAAGCAAGCATATAAATGGTTTATATGTATATATGTATATATATATGTATATAACATAATAGTATAAAAAAATCTTATGGGATTTTAAAGAAGCCAGCTCAGGCCCTATGCAAAGATTGAAAGGCTGAGTCTCATTTTCTGGACTAGTGCTGTAGCACTTAGGATACTGTGCAAAATGTAATTTCTGTCACCTGCTTTCTTCATCTCCACTCTTGCTACGCAGCTATAAGTGATTTTGAGGTCAGCTGTTAAACTGTTGGTTTTTTCTCCTTTTAGCCATCATGGGTAACCATATTCATGAATTTTTAAACTAGCTTTCACAGTAGTGAAAGTGTGAATGGAAGGACCTTGGGAGGGAACTGCAAGACTAACCTTTTGCAGAAAATTGCAAAATAGTTGTCTACTAAAGATCATTCATGTAAAAAAAAAAAGTCTTCACGTTCTCCTTTCCTTTTTTTCTGATTGTTTTGCTAATTCAGGAGCCTTCATCTCTAATTCTTCAGTGGTTTGGTGGTTTAAACTAATTTTTGCAATTTCAGACCTGTTCCAGTACCAATTGTATAGCTGATAGTCTTTTGCATTGCCAATACTGGTTTTGTCTGTCTTATTTAAGTGCTGATATCTTAAGGGGAAAGTCTCAGATTCCCACTGAAAGAAAATGGTAAGGATAGGAAGAGAATGGGGAATGAATTATGCACCATGCTTTATTCAGTGGCTTAGTCTATTACTCCCTCAGTGACTAGTTTTTATAATGGTGTTGTATTTTTATGTTTCAGTAGTTTGTTATAATGTCTTATTCCCTCTTAATTTTTCTGAGATGGAGCTGTAATCGATAAGCTGTGGGTAATGTTGAATTATTCTTTGGGTTAAGAGGATGTTCCTAGTTTCATTCTAAGTCTGCTGTTCAGAAACCAGTGGTTTTCCACTCTTTTCTTATGTTTCCTAAACTCTGTGATAGTTCACATACCATTTGGAAATGTGATGAACATACCACTGTTTGAGGTTCAGATATTCAGTTATATGGACATTTCAAAAATGGGTTCACTTTTGTAATCGAACAAGTTAAGAGCGTGTACTGCCTGTGGGGAGAGGTGTTGTAGAGTGTCAGGCTTGACGACAGATCTCTTTAGAGCACAGAGCCTTACTGAGAGACATCCGTTCCCCAGCTTTCATGCAGTGCTGCAGCATTTGTTACACGCCCAAGTCTCATAGACTTGACACAACCGGTCAGTGAGCTGATCAGCCGCATCTTTTGTATGCTGGAGAGAGAGGGAAGGGAACCATGAGTTCATGATTTTGCAGATGTATTAGTCAGTGGGCATGAAACTTGGAGGACCATTGACTAAGTTCCGCATGTGATATTCAAGACTTGAAAAAGTTAAGTCTTTCTGATAGGAAATCTGTCACTATTTTGGTTTTGCCATTACTGTGTTTAAATCCTATGTTCTTTAACACTGTTCAATTGATATAGTGGGAATATAAACACCCAAAGACTGGTGTTACATGTAAATCCAGAAATGAAAGAAAATGTAACTGTCATTACTGTTATGTAACTCCATGAGTAGAAGAAACATCTAATATTGTGGAATGTTGTTGATCGTCCCCACCATTTCAACACTTGTGTCAATTTATTTGCAAGTTAACACTTTATACTGTGCTAAATGCCACCAATTGAATTGCAAAAAGCAAGCAAAAATTTCCACTTCTATAATTATGTCCTGGTTTATAATTATATTTATCTCTTGTACCCCAAATGAGCATTTCAGTAATTTGTATAGCTTCTTACACTGTTGCATCCTAAAGAGATGAAAGGAATATTGTGAAAGACTGATATGAAAGCAAAATCATAGTCATCTGTGTGTTCGTTCAGTATTGATGGTGACAAAATCTAATGAGATCTTCACAATCTTAGGCCAAAGCCTTGGTAAGAATGACTAACTGTGTTTGAATTTGTCTAAACTGAATATCGAAGATGGTTCTCTTCTACATATATACAGAAATCTGCCTTACAGGTATGGGCACAAGAAACCTCTTGCTTGAATTAAATTTAGCAATTTCTCTATCCCCCGTCAAAGTAAAAATCTTGAAGAGTTTAGGTGTTCAGGCTCTGATTTTGATTTACTGGAATATATTGAAAGGTCAGAATTAAAATTCTATTTAGACTCCTATCAGAAGGATAAATCATAGATGTATTTCATCTGGGAAGCCTTGTGCAAGGGTGGGATGGGTTATTCAAGCAAAGAAAAACTCAGAACCAAGGGTTATGGCTACTTTCATGCCTACTAACCTCATCTTGATAAATCAGAGATTATTTTAAAATTGCAATAAAAGAATTTTAATAAATTCTGTAAAAAATAAGTTCCATATTAATTGATGAAGACATAATCTTCGTCTTAAGCTGTCTTCATGTGTAAGTAAGCAGCTGACAAAGCTGAGGTTTAGCTACTACATTGACGCTTGCTGTACCCTTAATCTAGATAGACCTGCACCTCTAATTCTGACTCTGCAGTGATTCAAGCAGATCATACATGCCATTTATGCACTGTGGTCTGATGCCAAGTGACCTGTAGGTTTTTCTGAATATGCATTAGCATATTTTTGTGCCAGATCACAAATTGAGTAATCCAGTGCCTCTGTCATTCTTGTCACTTTATTGTATTTGTTGTGACTGGCTTTTACACACTGTAAACAGCAACCACTGGAGTTGACTGTGCTTTTTATATAGAAGAAGCGTTGCTATAAAACTGACTAAAAGATGATAAGTGGCTAGGGAATGAGTATCACTCATTTCCAGTGAAATGTAGTGAGTGGATGGACAGTATGTCGTGCTGATAATGTCCATGTAAAAGATATATGCAGGGACAAGAACTACAAAGATGAAGAGCATTTTGAAAGGCCAAAGAGAATGAAGCTGAGATTATACATTTACTGCAAATTGCAGGAGCCTAAGACATCTTGCTTTTGCTTCCCACTGTTAGAACAGGCCACTGCCACATGTGTCCAGATGTGTGCTCTGCTTGCATTGCTGATGGGAGCTACCATCTGGGGCTGGATTCAGGTTCTGAAATAACAGTGTTTATTGCCGCTTGGGGTGCTGTAGGGCATCTGGCTGCTCCTGAGTAAGGTGTGAGTCTCTCCCAGATTACTTTTTTTAATGTCAGCTGCATGTGGATGTCTTGGACATATAGGGTGTCTAAGATAACAGTAGGTGCCTATAACTAAGCGTTTGAATTGAGCACCTTATTCCTTTTGCTTGTTTTATTTCGTTGATGTGTTATGTTCATGTGTATGCATTAGATTTAATTTCTTATTGCAGATAAGCAATAAATTGCAGATTTATAGTAGTTTGAAGTTATGATTCTTTGCTATACTTTGGTTGTGCTATGGTTTATTTCTTGTTATGATGGTGAAAAAGCTAGCCTACATCATATTTGTTAAACACTTTTTTTGAGATTCCTCCATTTCAATGGGAATAAGAAATCATGAAGTTGTATTTATTTACTGCTTTCAACTTAAAGGGAGGACACGCAGATTTTCCCTTGTCTTCAATCTAAATGAATGTCCTTATCTACGAATGTCCTTAGTTATACAGCTATGTAGGAAATGGAACTTTTTCAGCAGTGGTCTCCTCAGATTCCAAACGGAGATTCTGCAGTGGGTGTGTGCACTCCTCTGTGTGTAATTTTTTTCCCCAGATCTCGATTTTTATTCATGTGCTATAGTGAAACATGTCTACAGGCAAGTAAAATGCCCACATCTATGATTTTGTCATATAATCACGAGAATTAAAATCACATTGTTTCTGAAGAATTACAAATACGTAGAATCTTGCAAGAGGTCATGTATCTTGAGTTTATCATAATTTTCACTGCAACTGAGTCGATGTCCAGAGTCCAAATGCTATGACTTAAGGCAGAGTGAAAGTGATCTCTTTGAAAGAACAGTTAGAGGTTTTTTAAGCCAGTTCTTTTAACAGCTAATTAATGAGGAGAAGGAATGAGACTTAACTCGTGTTTAAATTAAATGTAGGCAGTGATCACTTATGGTGTGTTGGCCAGTTTTGGCTTTTATTTGTTTGTTTTGTGTTTATTTTTCTCAGCAATGAGAAAAGTTCTAAAACAGTATGAACAGGATAACAATTAACTGGTTTAATAGATTGACAAAGTTGTTTGTGAGTGCTCTTCAGTTGGCAGACTGCAACATTGCATAACAGATTATATTTAGGTCCACAATCTGGACATTATTAAGCATTTCTTTAAGAAGAAAAAGAAAACGATGTTCACAAGTCTGGTATATGATATTTAAAAAGCAGGAGACTATTCAGTTATGTTTAGCTATACAGTGGAGTCTTCAAAAAAGATTAACATGTAACTGTCATAGAGACCTGTAGGAAAATTTTCATGCCTTGTTTTGTTTTATTTCTGCTTAGTTTGCTGTGTATTACTTAATGGGATGAGGATTAATTTTCAATTTCAATTTTAAATGTAGGTTAAATTTTATATCCCTTCACCTACTGAGTTGGAGAGATACAAGAAAAATCAGTGTACCATAAAAAATGAAAGAGAGAACTGTGAACTTCACTTAATTCACCTTCTCAGCTCCCAGAGAATACCACTTGGCCATATCAAGAAAACTGGGAGGTTTTGTTGTTGTTGTTTCTTTTTCCTTCCAGCCGTTAGCCAGTTTAACACTCTTAAAAGCACAGTTGCTTGTGTTTCTGCTCTGATACCTTTCCTGTGTGTTTTATGCGTCTCTACTCTTTTTCCAGAAGTGTCATTGTTTTAAGAAGCATTTGCAAAGAGTAGTACAGTTGCTATATTTTTTTCCTTTCATTTTTAAGCGAAGAGGGGTTTGTGAGCTATTTGCTGCCCTGTTAAACAGTCCAGACAAGCACGTTGGGTCTTTAACTGATCTTTTGGCTCAGCCTCTCTTCTTGTTACTGAAGGGGAACATGGAGAAGAGCACTCTGGCAGGCAGCAGAGTGTGTCTTCTGCACTACTGCGTGTTCACATGATGGTAGGTGTGATGATGGGAAACAGCCCCTATGTTTCTCATTCCATTTCAGATTGGAATCATCAGATGATGTCAGGACAAGCAGATTACTGTGGTTAAGTGGCAAGCATTTGTCAGACTGCAGAGAAGATCCTCATGTATCTTGTAGTCATGGGCTCTACTATTGTTTCTTCAGTCTGCCTTCTTTGCAGTGTCTATGTTAAAGCTTCAAGTTTAAATTCTGTTGCATACTACTTATATATTCAGAAAGTAAGGCAATGTCTGCATGAATAATTTCACTATTATCCCTATTAAAAAAATATTTTTGCATGGCAAATGACATGTTGATAATTGAAGTCCCCAGTTTCTCTAAATAAATCTCATAAGAACAACTACTTTCTTTCCTTATTTTTGCCTTTCATTGCTAAAGTGATAATAAAAACATACCTTTAGAGATACAGAAGGCAAAGACATGCATGAGAAGGAAATTAAATCATGGTTAACAGCAGTTAGCTGGTGTTTCAAAGGAGACTACTTAAGAAAGATAAAGAAACTGCTAGAGAAGCCACTGTTCAAGATCTTTGCTGAAATGAAGCCAAGAGTTGAAAGGACTTTTCTTCCTCATGTTAGTGTTAAATAATATTGACTTCCTTTTTCAAAGATTTGTTCAGGGGGGAGAAACAGAAAGGACTGTTTGTTTGTATTTAAAATTAAAAAAAAGGTTTGAAAACTAAAACCACCTTTGACTTAGAAGCTGATAGTTTCACTGGCAAAATTCAGCCTGAAGTTTACTCTTGCTAGCAACCCCCTGGAAATATAATTGGGTGTGTCCTGCTTGAGTAATCACATGTAAATGCAGAGGTGCCAGCAGCACAGTAATAATGACTGTAGTGTCTTTGAAGGCACTCTGAAGCTTCCCTTCAAAGACACTCTTAAATAATTAAATCTTTTTTTTTTTCCCAATTTACATGGAATATGTAATGACATCCCCCAAGTACCAGATTTCCTTCCCTTCTTTTCTTTCTCATGCAAAGAATAAATAGAGTATTTTAATTACTTTTAATTAATTGCTTGCTAACGTACATGGTAAAGAAAGGTGAAAGAGTAGGTCCAGATAGTTCTTTGTTATGACCCTTAGTAACCTTCACAGAAGTGTAGACTGGATGCTCAGCTGGCTGTACATGGTTTTAATATATATTTTTTTATTATATTTTTGGCAGATACCGAGCGTCTCTACACGGTTGTGTTTGAGGAGATCTGTATGCGTTTTGGAAAGACCTATACCTGGGATGTGAAATCCTTGGTCATGGGTAAAAAAGCCCTAGAAGGAGCACAGATTATTCGAGATGTTCTAGATCTTCCAATAACCGCAGAAGAATTATTACATGAAAGTAAAATGAAGCAGGAGAAGATATTCACTACTGCTAAACTGATGCCAGGTATATTCCTTTTCAATATTTATAAACTGTTCTTGGAATTACTTAAAATCCTAACCAAGGTAGAAGTCTTTAATCTGCCTTCCACAAAACAGTTTATCTTACAGATTAAGTTTCATCATTCTTGTTTTAGCAAGTTTTACTCAAATGTATCTGTTATTTACCCGTTAAAGAGATACTCTACCTGTTAAAGGGTACTGAAAACTTCTTTTTTTGTGTTCTTGGAGAATAGCTTTTTTTCTTATATGTTTTAAAAGAAGAAAAAAGACTAGGTAATATGCATAAATTCTGTTTTGTAAACCAGACATTCTTTATAATTCTTGTTGGCAGCTGTGTAACTCAGCAAGTTAGTTTTCTCTTGCTATGACTGTGGTCCAACTTGGTTAAGCACAAATACCCTTTTAAATGCTCAGAAAAATGTATGAGCCCATGGCTTCTTTCAGTTGGGATTAATCCCACCTAACTCATGAAATTTAAGCATGGTGTGTGAGCCAGCTGTGTGACAGTGGAGAGGGAGGGTTTCTCAGGTTACCCTACAACAGGTGAGTTTCATCACCTTCTGAAGATACACGTCTTTTACCAGTGATTATGAAGGAATCTCAAATGAGTAGCTTAAACCAGGTACCTCAAGATAAGTAAGAGGATGAATCTTACCTGTGGTGCATACTCATACTTTTATATTCCATTACATTTATATCTGAAATGCTTAGGAGAAAAATCCTTCGCAATGCAAGCAATACCTAAAGCTATGATTGCTTTTTGTACCATGTTAAACTTCCTGGAGCAAATATCAATAATTTATGAAGAAAAAAAAAAAAGAAAAAAAAAGGATGGGGGAGTACAGGGGGAGGAATAAAAAAAAAAAAAAGCCTTAAAAATTAAATAACTACATGTCACTATAACAAGTCTTATATTTTTTCTCTTTGAATGTGTACTTGTTTTTTCTGACAGTCTCTACAGCACATTGATGTTTTAATTTTTAGAAGCTTTTTTATACCTAGTTTCATAATGCATTAAGAAGATGAAAGTTAAAAAAATGTGATATATTAGGAATAAATAACAAGCAGCAAAAATTAAAAGTGTAGGGTTTTAGGTAGCTTAAAAACTTGAGTATTTGTACAGCCAACTTATTTAGTTACCTCTCTGATACCTTTTATATGCAAGATTTTTCAAACTGCATCTTTCTCACTTACAGATCCAGCTAAAACTGCAAGCCAAGTTAAACTCTTCAGGAAAACAAGAAGAATGGAGGGATGTGTTTTTCATTTTTCCTTTCAAATTTATGGGACTAACTTTGCAGCTATATCTTTTGCAAAACAAACAAAAAACCCTAATCTGGGCTCAGAAAATGCTAGATTGACAGACTGGGAAAAACATTAGGAAGCACAGAGAAGATTTGCTGTACAGTAACAGCATGGGTAATACATACCATTAAGTGGATATTTTATGCCTGCTGAGAATTGTGATAATGTGGCTGAGCTGGCTTGAACAGAGTTGTAGAGAGGTGATGGAACAGATTAGCTCGAACAGATTAGCTGAAGGAAACATGAAGTTTTGCACTGTTCCTGCCTTCAAAAAGTGAGTTCTGGGCTCATTGAAGCTGGGATATTTTAGATGAAACAAGCAAAATTCTTATTGGGACAATTAAGTAAACATTTTTATCATTACCAGAATTGTTCAACTAAATACATGTGATAACGTTCTTCAGGCTATTTTCTAAAGCAGAATCAATGTGAATTTAAATACTTTATACTCAGTGGCCATTGTGGGGAGCAAAGGCAGCCTTGGTCACTGAAATAATGGGATTTGTACTTGGTAGCAGAACATGAGATACAAGTTGAATTGCCATGAATTTTGGGAAAAACACGTTGATGTCAGCTGATAATCTATAAAGAAGTGGCTACAGCTACTCACTATTTAGTGTCTTTAAGGACTAATCTGTTCTTCAATTTGATACAAGATTCGTTTAATCTGATACTTGTCTTCTGTCTTTTTGTATCTTCTGAGTCTATTTATTAATGTAATCCTTGTGGATTTATTCTACAGCCTCTTAATGTTCTTTAATTAAGAATGGGCTTCATGCAGGTGTTGTGTAAGACTGGTGACATTTTGAATTTACAGTGTTCTTTGACTAAACTGATCTTTCAGATAGTTACAGGTAAATACAGGAAAGTGAAAGTTAATTGTCATGTTTACTAATGGCATAAAATGACTGACATGTTGAGTCTCTGGCCATCTTTTGGCAGTGCTTACACAGGTAAGGTTCTATTTATAAACAAATTTCTACAGTTTTTCTAAAACATAAGATTCAAATTTGGTTTGGTGGAGAGCGGTGCTGAATGATGACCAGTGATGTTTGAAAAAGTGACTCAAGCAAAGCACACTTGTTTCTGGACATGGAATGAACTATGCACATGTTTGTGCCAGTGATGATAACGCTTTAATTCCCAAATCAAGCAATTGACAAGTATGTCAGTGATGGTTAAGGGTGATGTAAAAGTTGTACGAATATATGATTGGCAAAGCAGGTTTTTGCCTAACAGGCTGTATCACAGCCATGCCACTTAATGTACAACAATTGTGAGACACTAGTGGTTGATGACGGAGTTTTGGCTATTTCAGTATGTCTGAACTGACTTAACAAGCTTCAGTAAATCAGGTTGTGGTCAAAACACAGATTTCATCTATGAAGAGTATATATCCATTTCTAATGTGGAATTTTCTGATAACTATTTGAGAGTTTTTCACAGATTTATTTTTAGTTCTGAAAGAATCTTAGGGAAGGATGGTTTTTATTTCAGTGGAGAAGGGAATTAATCCAAGACAACGCTAACAAAATGACAGGGCTGCCTCTTGTGCTGCTTTTCTGAATATTTTTGCCAGGGTACAGACATAGTTATATGCAAGAGTAACATAGTAGGCTTTCTGGTTCTGCAATAATAGTACTACATGGCAGGGAAGTTGATTGTCAGAAGAATAAGGAGTGACAAGTGAAGCAGAAGAAAAACATGCCTATATACATTTACCCATACATGTATAGGTGTGCTTTTGCTTAACGTAAACCCCCAAAATACACAGAGACAGAAAAACCTAACTCTTAAGTTACACAGCTGCCAACAGTTGCTACAGTTATCTCAGGGTTATGAAATTAATGACATTCTTTCACAGCAGTCTGGTTTTTGGCTCATCATCATCATCATGAAGCACAGATCCTTAAGGACTCTGTGATTGTGTATACCTTTCAGATGTCTTCCATTCCTGGTCGTTTTCATGATAACTGAGATTTCTTTGTTGCAGCTTCTATTCAGCCAGTGCAGAATGTGAAGTGCAAACTATTTTATAGTTCAAATACAGTTGACTGTCTCTTGCAGACAGGAGGAGGTAATTTCATAGCTCAGTTTTAGTACCAAAAGAAGCAAGCCAGAAATCACAAAAAGAGAAGAAAGAAAACCAGTTCAAGTTCCAATAGCAGCTCACTCTAAAGTAATATATATTTTTTTCTCAAACAGTTCCACTCAACCAGCAGTCTAGTTTGCTTAGCTATTGTTTCCTTGATTCATGTTGTGCCCTTAACAGTTAAACAGACTTCCTACCATGTTATCTTTTCTTTTCCTTGCTATTATTGTTTTAATGGTGGGAAAATCTAGTGAGTCCATGCTGGGCTTAGTGAGCCTGTAACCCCTAAAGATCAATTAGCTACAAACTCAAAATGATGCTGTCTGGCTGATTTCAAACATTTGGCCTTTACATTAAATCCTAAAGGACTGCAATCCAAAAATGTTTTTGCCAGGAAGTCAGCAATACAGTTGATAGAGAATTGTGTAAAATCTAGCACTTACATTTTTTTTTCCATGGCCATGCATGTGTCAGTATGTCCAGACTAGAGAGATTATTGGTTTGTTGAACAGGGAGTCTCTGCCACCAGAGTACTTTTTAGACATAAGTAATAAGATAAGAAGATAGAATTCTTTATTAATAGCCAATACCTTAGAAAGTGGGAAGTAGGTTATTAGTTTCCACCTCTGCTTTTGTAGCTCAGTGAAAAAATAACATACCATTTTAGATAGCATTTTTAATATCTCAGAACAAAAACGAAACAGGTAGATCTGAGATTACGTTTCAATAGTCTCGTCATATTCACAGCAATTACACCAAGTGGTGGAAAGCCCCACCTCTCTCATGCTGTCATCTTCACAGCAGCAATTCTGACATCATTTGAAGATTGAGAGCAAGTGTAGATATTGAATAGCACTATGCTGATGGGCTTGCAACTATGGTAGCATACCAGACTACATAAAAATATTTTTTAATCAGTTTGTGACTTAAGTAAACAGACAGCTGCTTGTTTTTTTATGTAAGATTATTTTGTTTTTTCTTTGTTGGGTACTTTTAGTGTTCAGAGGCTGCTGAGATTTTTACCGTAGAATCACTTTTATGAATTTAAAGAATTAGCATCAAATTGGCTAGTAATCTAATCAACTTGACAAAACTCTCAGTGTTAATATTAGCTTTTCTTTGATTAAAGACAGTGACAAAATATTGAAGGACTTTAAGTTTGGTCTGGTATCACATTCAGTGTAGAAACTGTAAATTATTTTGAAAAAGAAGAAGAGTCTTTTCATGCAGAGGCTGTATTTTATCTTCAACTTTTCCATTTGTGCACAACTGGACATAAATCATACAAAATATATACAATACATGTCCACAGTTAATTTAAACAACGCATGGAGCACTTTGGTTCACTTTAGTCTTTCTCAGTAGTAAATCTTTTCTTCCAAATACACACTGAATGCTCTGAGACAGGTTTTGTGTAATGTTACAGCAAAATGAAGTGCACTTGAAAATGGGTTTCTAAAGAGCCTTGATTTTGGTGCCCCAGAGGTCAGGTGTCCTCTCTGTTCTCTGTATCTCTCTCTGATACAGTTAGCTTTCTACAGGTAGAAAGCTAACTGTATCTACATGGAGGTGAATTAGAAGGAACACTGTGATAGATATGTATGAAGATCTTAGAGGGAGTGCTGAAAGTCTGAAAAAAAGAGTGTGAAGTTGTATTTGGACTCATAATTTATGTGTGAGCTATGTGAAAAAAGCATTTGGCGACTGGTATATATTTCCAACAAAAATTTCAGTGTACAGGACAGAAATCTGTTGTTCAAGACAGTATTCTCTAAAAAAAGCACGTAGCCATGTTGTTTCTTGTGCAGAAACACAGAATATGCTGCACAAGATCAGCATATCTCAGCTACAACAGTTAGCAAGTATAGTCATATTAGCATGGGTTACATAGTGTAGAAGAGCTCCGAAAATATACCAGGGAAAGAGAAATGAAACATACACATACCCGAGTGAAAGAAAAGGGAAACAGGGTAAAAGACGTAGTAGTTTAATAGACTGGTCAAACATGATACAAGAAGGAAAACAAAAATTTTTTTGGAAGAGAGTAAGTAACTCAGATTAAAAAATAATAGAAGAAAACTCAAGCATAAATAGATAAAATAAAATATGCATAGAAAAAGATTTGGTTGCTAATGAAATACAGTGGGGTTTTTTCTTGATTAAAAAGAACTTTGTGGCATGTTTCAATATCCACCCCATTTTTCAAAGAAGCCCATTTCTTATCAAAAAGTATAGGGAGAGAATTGTTCCTTTGGCTTATAATTACGTTGACAATAAAATAAATGTGACTAATAATAGTTATGATTAAATTGTCAAATGAGAGTGGCCTGTATATCTTATTGATATAAGGAGAATGAGTATCTCTTCAACAATAAAAGTTAATTGGAGACCAAATTACATACTGCAATTACAAAATAGAAACAAAAAATAAAATTAGCACAGGAATTTAACTGGATAAATAATCAGATATCCCATAACTAACTGGGGAGGGGAATAAGACAATTTAATAAGTAAAATGTCCTAAATAAATTACTTTTTCTACAGACTTTCTGTACTCCCGAAAACTATGTCAAAGGATACACAGCGGTTGTAGATAGCAGTAGTGTTGTTACTATAATCATAATGATTTGAGGCCTGTATGAAAGAAGGTTTTAAATGAGAAGTAATATCTTTCATAAAACTAACTGAACTGTGGAGAAGCTTTTGGGCATGGGAAGTCATCTTCATATAAGTTTTAACATACCCATTTGCTATTCGGGGGTTTTTTTCTTCACTGTGAGGGTGGTGAGACACTGGAACAGATGGCACAGAGAAGCTGTGGCTGCCCCCTCCCTTTAAGTGTATAAGGCCATGCTGGACAGGGCTTTGAGTGACCTGGTCTGGTGGAAGGTGTCTCTAGCCATGGCAGGGGGGTTGGGATTATATGATCTTTAAGATCCCTTCCAACCCAGGACATGCTGTGATTCTGTGATTCATTCTATGATTCCATGATTTGAATTCATGTACGTTTGCTTTCTAGAAAAGCACCTATGAAGTTGAAGACACAAAATAGTAATTTTAAGTCTATTTGAAGCATTTATCATTTTTATTCAAGTAGCCTTTAGCTTACTGTAATAGTTTAACTTGAACTTTTACTTGAATCTGAAAATGAACAGGCAAGGTCTATGGAAACTCCACAATATAATCAGATTTCACTGACTACTTGATGCTTGCATTTAATTAGTAGAAGGAATATGTTGGATTCATGTTGTTTTGTTTGGGGTTTTTTCATTATTTGCTACCTTGAACTAAAATAATCCTACATTATACTATATCTCTGATTATTAGATGTCCAACACTGTAATTGAATAAGAACAACACTCATTTGGAATAATTTTACATATTAGTGATATGATGGCTCTCTGTTCCAGCTTGCTCAAAATGTTCTTAAATTGGTTAACACCATAGTTAAATTAGTTGGAAATTCTAAAGGAATATTATCTGTGATCACTGGTGCAGAACTGTGAGCTGTTTGTTTTTTGTTTGAGGGTAGGAAAAATGAGGATGTGTCTGCTACATGGCCTTCCTAATAGAACATACTGGCTTTCAGACAACAAATTTTTTAAAAGACCTAACACATGCACACACACTCTTCTCTATTGCCCACTGATTTGCTGTTTCTCTTCCTGGGATTGCATAATGGTTAAAATATTGTTAATTAGAAATTAGATATAATTAGTACCTAGGTGGCACCCAAGCCAGGACTAAAGAGATGCAAGAGAAAGAAGTATAGTACTCTGTGACATTCATGAAAGGATTTGGTACTGAAAATGCTACTGTTTGTTTATTTGAGACCTCCTCAGCCAGGTCGGAGCTCCTATAATGTAATTTTAAAGCTTAACTTTCATAAAAGCTACCTCCTAAATTTTGGAATACTAACTTCTTATGGTAATATTTACAGTGTATGCTTTTTGCCTAAGAGAAGGCCTCAGGGACTTCTGTTCATTTTTAAGGGCTTTTTCTTAAATAGCTTATGTTTATCTTTTTATGATTGAAACAGACATTAGAAAAGACAGTGAGACAGTCTGTGTAGGCCTGCACATTTATGTCACCTTGTTCCTGCACACTGTGCTGACAGTACACAAGCTGGCTGTATTGCTGAAGCCATAAGACTGTAGGACTTTGTGCTTATAGGACCATCAAGCAGTAGATTTTTCACATTAAGGTACTGGCAGAGCTTAGTGTGTGATTGTCTGCATGACGGTGTAGTTATGCCTTCAAATGAATTGACTGCAAGCAGAAATATGAACACCAGAAATTATTCAACTGGTGAACAGAGGAAACTGAAATTGTGGTTCAGTGCTGAAGTTGCATGAATAATCCTCTTCCCTATCTCATGTGTTTGCCCAGTTTATTATGGAGGTCACTTTCTTTTCTATCTTGAAAAGCATTTTTATGCTCTGCTATAACATGTTAATAGAAACTTCACTTTAGAAAAAGAGAAAAATAAAAAATGCTTTTTAAGACAAAAGTTTGATTGGAGACTTGTAATAGAAGAAAAAAATAGAAAAGCTTTATATTATCTCTTTATTTGTCTGGTGGCACTTCACAAGAAATACATCCGAATCTGGAGTTTCAGAAGCAATATAAATTAAGAACAGTGTTCTGTTCAACGGTAGACAGACACAGGAAAGGGATGGTGCAAAAACTTGAAAGTGAATCAAATAAAACATAGCAAAAATGTATGTGTTGTTCACCGTTGTAAAGTATTCTGTATGATACGGAGTTCATGTTTATATAAAGCCTAACAGAAAATAAAAATTCCCTTTATTTTCCATCAATTTCAATTAGCTCTCAGAAGTTATGGCTTGTTAATTTTTCACTTCATAATGAATAATGCCATTTGATTATAAGATGTGATAACAAAAAAAATCATGTAGAAACTCGTGTTGTGATAGCATATAAATAATTAGATAGGGCTTATAATTAGATTATTTTAATGTAGCATTATTTGATTACCTGAACTCTTATTGTAGGTTTGTATTAGTCAATGACAAGGAAAATGCAACAGTTAGGCCAAGGGTTTTGTTGTTTGGTATGTCTTAATTTTAGTTTGTCAGTTGATCCAATGTATTAGTCAACATGGTTTCAACTGAATCTAAAGAGAGCAAACACCACATTGAGAGTCTAATGGAGGAATAATATTTCATTTTTTTTAAAAAATACAATATATTATATATATATATATATATGTTTTTCTGCAACTTGCAGAACAAAAGTGCTGATCTCTTCCTTTAAAATGCATCTGTGATCTCAGAAGAAATAACTACTTTCTGTTGGTTTAGTTTACTTTTCCCAAAATTAGCTTCATTGACATTTATGATTAATCAGGTTTTAAAGATGCTGACATTTAAAGTTGATCCTCCTTTTAGGTTTCTGTGGCTGAACTCAGGTTACAATTCTTTTCACCTCTTTTTTCTTTCAAATAGTCACTGTTGTTTAACTATTACATTTAGAATATAGTAAACTTATATATCTGTTCTAAAACTTAATATTTGAAGAGACAGAGGAAAGAAACTTTATTTACCTTTTTTACTATTTGAAATGAAAGAGTACATCTGGAAATAAAGATAGCAATGTGGGATATTTATTCTTGGGGTTTTTTGGGGTTTTTTTTTATGATTACTTGAAGAATTTATGTTGTACTACCCAAGATTGTTATTACAGGTATACCACATGAGGAGTGTATCCTTATGCTGGAAAACCAGATATTCTTATTTCTTTTGGTCTTAGTTTATTTTTGTCTTTAATGAAAGATGCTCAAAAAAAACCCCAAACCCAACCAACTTTCTGCCTGTGGCTAAGCTTTCAGTGGGAGGGGTGGCGGATGGTCCCAGGAAGCCCCGCAGATGGGTCCCTTTCTGATCGATGGGCCTTGATACCTTACATGCTAGCTACAAGTAAGTTAGAAGTTAGTGAGTTCACAGGAATTTCCACTCTACTTCTTTGTAGCCATTGAGTATTTAACTGGTTGGTTTTGATGTAACTGAAGTCTTCATTTGATTGTAAAATCTGTGTAGGTATACGGTATATAATGAGAAAGTATATTCCAGGGGAAGTTGCTTACAGATCTTTAAAGCAGTTCACCAGTTCCCCTTCTGTTTGTGTTTTCTGTAAAAAGAGCATGAGAAAGTTACTAGGAAAGCTATTCTCTTCCTAATGAAGAATTATAAGTTGAATTAGTACAATAATTATGTCAGTGCTTTGATGTGGTGGAGAAGCATCTAGACCTATACTGGTGGTAGTTGATGAAAAAAAAAAAAAAAGCAAGCATTTTGTTGATCTGTAGCTTTTACAAAAAAATAAACCTGGAATTATTTTTCAGCTACTGTTGTCTTGAGCTGAAGTTATGCTCACTATTCTTCCATACGCAATTTAATTTGTTTCCATGAAGCTGATTTTTCCCTTGTATTTTTTTTCTAATCTATCTTGCTATGTTTACACATATGCAAATAATATTTTTTAAATGGCATATTTTTATTAAAGTACATTTTCTGAATAATGAAAATCTTTGGTCTCTGGAGCTATTAGGGATAACTGTGCTCTTGCTTACTTGTAGTGGGGGAAGCCAAAAAGAGAAAGTAAGCACACACACACACTTATATACTGAAATCATGATGTACTGGGGTAATATAAGAGAGAACCCTGAAGAAATAACCTTTCTGCAACAGTGCTTTTCTGTGTCTGGCTAACTCCAGTAGAAACATAGAATAAACATACCCTGTGACAGATGAACTGAAGCTGTGATGCAGTGGGACTGAAGAAAATTAGCTGTTTGAAAAGAGCACAGCTTTAGAGAAGACTAACTATATCATAGCAAGGGCACAGGAGATAGGAAAAGTCTTGTGTAATCTTTAGACTTCTTTATATTACTACACACACGATAAATGTTGCAGATTATTTAGAATAAATTCCTTTGAATGCATTTTATTTTTAAAAAGAGACATTTAGGCTACTGCTTTACATTAAGAAATCTTAGTACTTCCATTAATTTAATATGGGCTTCACATGTTTCAGGATGAAGACATAATCTGTATCTGGAATTAAAAGTTAACTTGTATTTAGCATCATATTTCAGTGAGAGGACAGTAGCATAATTTGGGAAAAAAATGCACTTGCTTATTATTAGTGTAACCATTTAAGGGGGCATAGGAAGGCTTTTAAATGAGTGATGCATAGATGTTAGAGGAGGAATAACACTTGTTATTTCTGTCCAACTGGAAATCTAACATCACAGAAGTACATGTGTTTACAGTTTAAAGGCTGTCTTCAAATACAAGTATGGAGCTGGAAATATCAGTTACTAATCAGTTGATTAGATTCTGGAGAATAGAGAAGAAATCTGCAGAGGGCCACATCTACAGGTGATATTTCCATATGGATGGGTTAGTTAATGCACCTATTTACTAACCTGCACACTTTATTATCAGTAGTAATTATAACTTCTCGAAGTTGGGCGTGTGACTATACTTGGGGAAAAATGTATTGCAGATAAGTTGTCTATACAATTGTCAAAATGGAGCAGAAAGCCTATATCTCATGGGAAATGCAAATCAGAGATGCTAGGTGTCAAAGGAAAGATTTAAATGAACATGAGGAGTAGAAATGTTTTGAGGGTGCAGGGACCAGACATAAATATGATAGTGAATCAGGAGGATGGGAATAAGATCACTTTAGTATAACCAGGCGTGAAAAGTAGGGTAAGAATTGATACAGTTGGAAGATTAAAACTAAGAATTATTCTCAAGTTGGTTCAAAGAGCCAAAAGTCAACTGGAGGCTTATCTACCTGAAACTAATATCCTGTGTCCAACAGAGTTTGGATTCAGGCCAAGAGGGAGAGCTTAAATGATTTTACAGATATAAAGGGATTTTCTCTTATGAATTGATAAAGACCAGACATCCACTCTCATTCTCCATTAGACACTGCTAATTGTTTTTTCGGGAGAGGTATTCAGCATTTAGAAAGTTGCAGCAAAGAAAGATTGAAACCCCTGCATAGGAATCTCAAAACTTGCACGGAATGAAGAAGTATGTTTCCCTCTTACACGGACTTATGTGTTTTCACTGATCCCTGCATTAACCTTCCGTAGAAGACTGGATTGGATTGAAGTTTCTGCCCATTAGGCTTGAGGTGTTCATTACTCTGGGTTCACAGCATTAATAGATAAAGCTGTGGTATTAACAACTGTGACTGACAGCTCCCCTCCTCTGCCCAGTCTTACTTGCTTTAGTAATTGCAAAAGAGAGAAATTGAGCTATCTTAGGGGCTGGCTTAAGCCAGTTGGATACCTACTTCAGAAGTTAAAACTACACCATTCAGTGACAAGAGTATATTTCTTTGACTTTGATTTGATTTTTTTTTTTTTTTCCAGGAGTGTAACTCCATGTAAAAAAGAAAATGTTGCCCTGTGTGCTTTCCTCTCACTTACAGACATTTTGAAATAATAAACATACATAATGTTGGGGATATTGCTTAATGAGCTTCTAATAGGTGCATTTATGCAATGATGTTGAACCCATTTTTGGCATATTTTGAGAAAAGCATAATTTAATGATGGAACAGGTATATACCTTGAGGAATATTCTATGATTTTTGTGTGGAGAAGGAACGTTTCACATATAGCAAGAATTTTCTTCTACACTAACTGATTGAAATATGCAGTAAGACAACATAAATACTAATATATTAGTCCATATACCTACATATATGCATATACATAAAAAAATAAAATGTGTATATTTGTCTTTCAGGGGTTGATAAGCTGATCCGTCATTTACACAAACACAGCATACCCATAGCTGTTGCCACAAGCTCAGCTGAAGTGACATTTCAGATTAAAACAGCCAGCCACAAAGAATTCTTTGGTCTTTTTCATCATATTGTGTTGGGAGATGACCCCGAGGTGAAGGGTGGCAAGCCACAGCCCGATGCATTTCTAGTTTGTGCAAAGAGATTTCACCCTCCTGCACCTCCAGAGAAGGTAAGAAGGAGACGAAACAAATTAACTGAAAAGTTAGGAATACTCTGTTTGGGCTATATTTGCATATTTTTTTTTAACATGATAAATACTTAGATTAAGATTTAATATAAACATTATAAAAATCAGCAACCTCTGTTTTCAAAGATGTTTATGCTGTTGAAGCAAGATTTTGGAAAGCATAATTTACCCCCACTATGTATAATATTTGTAATGTAGATTGCTCTGATTTACTACATGGTAGTGTGCAGTAATAGGAAAGTGTAATGATTTTCCGCTCTATGCATAAATCTGAAAGCTTAGCTTCACTACTCAAAAGTTTGGAAACTGTTATTTAAACATAGATCAGTTAATTTTTCACACATTCATGGCTGATTTACCTCTTAAGTGTCTAAACATTGAAGATACTTCTTTGTAAAGAGTGCATATATTTTTCCTAAACCATCTCTTTCCTCTTGCATTCTAAATCTCTGAGATCATAATTCCTGTTTTCTGATTTAAAACCAATCAGTCTGAGCAATGTTTCTCAAATAGTAGAGGTGCTTAGTTTCTTCCTCTTATCTACAACTTTCCGAACTTGATTCTGAAATAGAAATCTGTAGGGAGAATATATGAAAAATAAATTGAGAGTTAGTTAAAATAATGTCTTTGCTTTTATTTTAAATTAAATTGCCATTCTCCCTAAAATATTTTTTCTCACTTCTTGTCTGTCCCGAATGGAACGTAAGTTCTGAAGTTTTGGAGTTTCACTATGGCAGAAAAATGCATGACATACTTACTTTTAAGGAACAACTTTAGGTGGATTAGACTGTTATTACTGTTTTCTCAGTAGGATTATTGAGGAAAAAAATGGTGACACAAATACATACGAAATTATTAGCTAAGATTCTTCAGCCTTTCATACTTTCAGAGTCTAAATGGTATTTGTGATGCCTGGGAATGCAAAGTGAATTAAGTTCGATGCAATGTGGCGTACCATCAACAGTGTTAACCAAACTGGTTTTGGTTTGTTTGGGGTTTTTTCTGTTGCAAGTTTTCTTGACATTCTGTGTATGTGCATCAACTTCATTTGAAAGTTAGGTGTTCAGAAAAGATACACCAAATGTACATGATTGTGTTCATGCAGATGGTGGTTGTGTGGACATGTTAGGTACTTGATTGAGTAGGCCATGTATGTATGGTTCCAATTGTTGAAGAATCTGAGCAGCAAGACTGTAAATCTCACCTTAGAGTCAAGTAGTTATGAATTTTGATTGTGTTGTCAATACTCAATTGAGAGCAAATATTGAGAAGCAGCCCAAGGTTTTGGAGGGAGTTCAAAACAAGCTTAAACCACAGCTTAATGTTGCTTTCATATGAAATTACTCTTTCTGGCTTAACTGTATGTCTAGGAAACAAAAATATCAGAGTAAATTCCTGTAATGTATGCTGTGCTTTTTGTAAAACAGGATGAGAGGTGTGGCTTTTCATTTGGATGGAGGTGTGGCTGAAAGCTCTTCTGTAATTCTGAAAGTAAAAGAGCAGAAAGTATTGAGAATTTACATAAAGCTGGGTTGTCACTGGTATCTGATGGAGAGGTAAGGAAATTGAATGTCTGCTGTGTTAATGACAAAGTAAACTATTATTTCATCTGAGAAGCCTAAGAGTGATATCCAGAGGAACAGCTTTCCCAAAATGCTTAGTTTATTTGGCTTTAATCCAGAAAAATCACAAGGTGGTGATCATTAAAAAGGGCAAAAACATTGGAAAAAAACAAAGCCCAAAACCAAACAAAAAAAACAGTGACACTGTGTTGTAGATTTCTTATTTATTCAGCAGTAAGTAGCCTTAGCTATGTTAACAATGAAAAAGTTTTTGAAGGTAATAGTAGCACCTGTTTTATACAGAGTAATTTAAACTTTAAAGGTAAGTTAAACAAAATTCCAGAGTGTTCATGGTAGTTTTGTATAGTTATTTTCTTTAACTTTTCTTTGAAGAATAGCATAAATCTTTAAACCCATGCTTTTCTTTTATATGAAGTTTAACATCATTCAGAGTTCACTTAGTGCAGATAATTAGCTGAACTTTTTTTTGTCACATCTACAAAAATCAGAAATGTCGAAGTGTGGGAATTTAACACAAGCACAGAACTCCCAGGAAGAAGAAAATCAAAACAGTGCATGCGAAATTATCTGAAACATTCATGACCAATTGCAGTGTAGTGATGGCATCTGCTGTGTTTCGTCCCAAGTGGTGAACTAATAGAGCTACAGGTTCGGATTTCATGCTAAAAATCAGTAATATGCGAGTTGGCAGCAAAATATTGGGAGGTATAGGTAATGGCTCCATAAGCAAGTAAATGGACTCAAGAGAAACAGATTACTGGAGTATTTGGTGCTTAGGCCTGTACATCTATGCTATATGTGATTTGAATTTTTTCTGTTGGATTAGATTTAGTCAGATTCCTGGCTGAAAGCTGTATAAGTTTCTTTGGAGCTCTGTGTCCTTTTAAGCATTGGAGATTGCTTAATATGCACCTGGAAAGGACTTCCACTATACCTTCCTGCTAAAGCAACCAAGTGCACACCAAAACTTAGTGAAACAGATCATCAAGTAGCAATTGATGGCTGACAGATTTGCTTCAAAACTTCACTGCTGCTCTAAGTGAAAAATACAGTGTAGCCATAGAAGGCTAAATCCAGAATTTAGCTGTAGTGGCATACCAGCCTGTGACTGTTGCTATTCAGGCATAATTCTACAAGTAGGCAGTTCTAAAATGATAAAAAATTGATAGGATGTCTGCTTTACTATCACTGAAGGATGTCATGATTGTCCGTCTGGGAATTTCTTTACCTTTTGGTTTGCAGTCTTTGGTTGACAATTCTGTGATTCTGTTACTAGGAACTTAATAAGCATAGTGATGGAACCACAGCACAGGAATTTCAAATAAGATACACTCTGCAAATTCAGTCCAGGTCTTACTGTCTTGTGATGCATGAAGTTTCACATGAACTTCCAAGTAGTAACAATGAACTGTCATATGAGTAAATAATTAAATCAGTCAGGTAATCAAAATGTGATCTGAAGATTAAATACTAGAAGTGTTGTGTTACACTAAAATTCCTTTTTTTTTTAAAAAAAAAAAAAAAAGCCAAATTCTGCTCTCAAATACACAGATGCAACTTGTATGAAAACCAGCTGGAGCTGAATGTATGTAGAAACAACATGTGCTTGAATATGGTAGAAATGTCAGGGCACAATGTTCAAAACACTGTATTCTTTTCATACATTTTATTTAGAGAATTGAAAAAAAAATTTCAAAGTATTGTTTTTGTTTGAGTTGTTTTTATTATTTTCCTACCTTTATTTGATCAGCATTTGGAAAATAAGTTGTTTCATATTTTTCTAGAGTTACTTAGTATTTTACTATGTTTCAAATTTTTACAATGGGAATTCCTTTTAAGGGAGCCTTTAAAATGTGCTGCAGAAGCAAAATCGGAGTTTCATTGATGATACCACTGTGAAATTTAGTAAATTCAACTATATATGCCAAGGGATGTCAAAGACAACAAGAAAGGCTTCTCTAAGTAAATAGGAGACAAAAGGAAGACTAGGGAAAATGTAGACCCATTGCTGAATGAGATGGGGGACTTGGTTACATAGGACATGAAAAAGACTGAAGTACTACATGTAACAAGTCAGGAATGCCAGATCCCAGAGACCAGAGAGAAGGGCTGAGCAAGGAAGATGTACCCTTGTTGAAAGAGGATCCGGTCAGGGAGTAGGTCCATGGGCCCCGATGGGATGCACCCTCGAGTGCAGAGGGAGCTGGCAGATGTCATTGCAAGGCCATTCTTGATAATCTTGGATCAATCATGGTGACTGGGAGAAGTGCTTGAAGATTGGAGGAAAGGAAATGTCACTCCTGTCTTGAAGAAGGGCAAGAAGGAGGACCCAGGCAACTACAGGCTACTCAGTCTCACCTCGATCCCTATAAATGTGATGGAGCAACTACTCCTGAGAACCATTTTCAGGCAAGTAAGGATGAGCAAATCATCAGGAGTAGTCAGCATGGCTTCACCAAGGGGAAGTCATGTTTGACCAACTTCATAAATTTCTATGACCAGCCTGGCAGATGAGGGGAGAGCAGTGGCTGTTGTCTACCTGGACTACAGTAGGACCTTTGGCACCCTCTCCTATAAGATCCTCACAGAGAAGTTGTTGATGTATGGTCCAGATTAGCAGACAGCAAGGTGAACTGAAAACTAGCTGAACAGCTGAGCCCATAAGGTGTGACCACCAGCACAAAGTCTAGTTGGATGCCAGTGACTAGCGGTGTGCCCCAGGGGTGAATATTGAGTCCAGGGTCCAGTCCTGTTTAACATCATCATTAATGACCTGGTGGAAGGGCCAGTTTGCTGATGAAGACAATGTTCAGAGGGATCTTATTAATGTGTATGAATACCTGAGGAAAGAGTGTAAAGAAGACAGAGCCAGGCTGTTTCAGTGGTGCCCAGTCACAGAACCAAAGGTGATGGGCACAAACAAACACAGGAGACTCTGTCTGAGCACGAGGAAACACTCTTTTGCTATGAGGGTGACTGAGCACTGGCAGATGTTGCCTGGAGAGGTAGTAGAGCTTTCCTCCTTGGAGATATTTAAAAGCTGCCTGGACGTGGTCCTGGACAAGCAGACTCTAGGTGCCCTTGCTTGAGCAGGGCAGTTGGACCAGATGATCTCAAGAGGTCACTTCCAACCTCAGTCATCCTGTGATTCAGTGATACATTTCACAGACTTGATCTGGGAAAAAAATGAGGAAACAAAGTTTTTCTCAATGTTTTTCTGTTCCGTTTTGATTTAAAGGGTCAAATTACTTAAAACCATTCTTTTGGAATTTATAAATATTAGAATATTAATTTCAGGTTTAAGAGTTCATAATAACCTGCTGTTTATGTGTTTCTGTGTGTATTTATATAGGAGATATATATATCAACTATAATTTTCAATGTTATCTTGAAGTAATTTTGTTTCATAGTAACAAAAATGTTATACTACAACTTATTTCAAATATGGCTCTAACTCAGAGGGTTTCAGACATTTCCATGCAAATATGTATACATACTTCCTATATGTCTTTAAAAACACATTAATTAAATACTTACCTACTTGAGGATGTGATGGGTCAGGGCTTTTCTTTCCAGTGTTTTTGTTGTCTTGCCTATAGCATTTCCCTAAAATAAAGGACCTTACTAATAGTATCATTTAAAAACAAAGAAGTACCCTTTATATACATTGTTTAAAAAGAAGAAAAGATTTTAGTAATACAAATGGTCATCACTCTCTTATGAGGAATCAATCTGTTCTGTTGAAAACGTTCCAAGTGATATAAATCATTACCTTAATTTAAAACACTATTTCTTTGCAGTTTCTTCCATTTCTAATTCATTAATTGATCCCATAGTTACGAATAATTTCTGTACCAAATCTAGTGAGAGCTCATTAAAATTTTTCAGACTGATTAAATGACATTAGGATTTATGAGTCTCAGTGGACTTTTTATGTCATAGAAAAGAGGAGTTCAAAGAGAAATTTTCTGAGACTTTTTTTGCTACAAAATATATAGTGAAAGAGTAATAGATATTCAGAACAGTATGACCATTTTGTAATTTTAGTCTATATTGTACAAGCAAAACAGAGGGTGAAGAAGGCTGGTTCAGCACTAAGTACTTAACATGACCATTATTATTGTGAGCTTGTGTAAAAAGGATGCCAAAACGATCTTCTATTTCTTATCCCTCCCATTTTTTTCCTTTTTCTACTTCCCCCCCCCCCCCTTCAACTGTACCACTTCTGGTGTATGTAGTGCATGTAGCATATGTATTACACTTACTATGGTTTTCAGATAAGCAGTTAATTTGTTAGTGATGTTTCTGTTATTCCTTATGTATACCTGGAGGTTGAATTTATTAGGAGTGCTTTAAATAAAGTACACAAATTACAAAGGCATGAACAGCCATTTTAGGTGGTGTACTGAGCAGTAAATTGGAATCCCTGCTGTTGAAATCATGTATTTTAGTCATCATAAGTCTGACCCTTTTCCATTTTATAAATAAATTGACTTGCACTGTCCTGAATGTTTACGATTCACAAATCAGACATTTTATTTTAGAAATAACAAAAGCATTAAATGTAAAATATACATATACTTTTTTAAACTTAGTTCAAATCTACATCAATGGCTATCTCTTCAACTCTGGGTCTAGCCTATTTTTTTAAATAGGCCTACATTACCAAGTTTTCCTCAACTGAAACACTCTTCTAAACAGCTGTTCATGGTATAAATAATTCTGATTTACCCAAGTTCTGCTGTCTTACCTCCCTGGACTTACAATTTTTACAGGTTATTTTAGCATACTGCTAGATACCTACTTTTTCCAGGGGTATATCCTGCGATAATAATGGTCATAGTCCACCTGACTTTTAAAGCATTGGGCTGCGTTCAGTGGAACAAAGAAGTGTTTGGCATAGATTGCTCTTGTTCACATACACTACAGTCTGTACAGAACCTGATACAGCACGTGCCAGCAGCCACTTACTGCGTGAAGAGGGATCAGTGTTGCTCCACGACCTCTTCTAGCTGCTGGTGTGTTTTGAGATAGAAAGCAGAATTTGGGCTTTCTTTTCAGAAGCCACTTGTCTTTCTAGTCCATACTGATGTAATTACAGTTTGTTAATTAATTCAAATTAGGAAGTTGATGGGTTAGAGCCAATAAAAAACTTTGTGTCATCTGATTGGTTGGTGCCAACTCCTGTGTAGCCAGGCGGTTAGTACACTGACTGAAAGTCTGGGATGTTTAAGTGTATCTGGTGCGTGTGTTTTCTTGTTCGGCTTTTTTGGAGATAAGTTCCTGACTGCTTGCATACTGTCCCTTTGAAGTCCTTATCTGTAAGGTTGCACTCCCTCGGCGTTCCCATTAGCATTGCATCCTGTGTCCAGCTTCCAGAGTTAGAGAAGACTCTCCCTTGGCAGAAGATTGTTGGGGGTGGGGTGGTGCTCCCTGGGAGATGGTGGGACTACCGAGGAACTGATTCAGTGCCATGAGAGCTTGAAACTGCTGCTCCTGCCTACATATGGCATGCTTAAGTTTGCAGCAAAAGTAGAGTTCGTTCCCTTGATGCATTTAGATTATATATGGCAGATTTTACTGTTACTGTACGTGGGGTGATTGGTAGGTGAATGAAGTATGTCGCATCATTTGTGTGTACCCAGATGAGTTTAGTTGTTCCATGCAGACATACCCTTAAGTGTTGAGAGTGGATAGCGAGTGAAATCTTAAAGGCTATGCCTATGGGCCTCAGAATAGAACATTTCCACTTGTCTGCATTCTGACCAAGATCAGGTGTCAAGTCTGGTAGGAATCTTGCTTTCTGATTTTATAGTTGGTTGAGAAACGAGATTTTTGCTTTCATGTTTGCATCCAAAGTTGCCCAATCACAACAGAGTCTATTGTGTCTGTTTCTCAGGAACTAAACATCCCTTGCAGTTAATCTTTTGTAAAGAATAATTTTGAAAAGTAGTCCCAGCATATTCTTAAAATGTCAAGAAAAATTTGCTCCACAGAGAACATAACAGCAATCTGGGATGTCTGTTTTCTTTTTAAAGCAGATCAGAAGAGAGGGTTGTCCTTATCTTGGCCACTGTGTGGAATGCTTCCTCAAAGAATTCCATGGGCTTTTTGAGCACTCTTCAACCTGAGGAGTTCAGTCTTCCGGTTTTCGGGTTTTCTTGAGGATTGTCTTGAATTTTGCTCAGGAAGGTTCTTGACTAGAACTTTTTCCTGAATTCATAAAGCCTTTACTTTTCTTGCTCTACAGTGTAGATGATGACTTATTTCTAGGTGGCAAATTGTGATTTGAGTATTTAGTATGTGTTGCTGGCCTAGCTCTTGAATTCCTGCTACTGTGGGGCACTGCAAATAATAAACTGTGTAACTTTTTACATTCCCAACCTGCTGGAGAAGCTATTGCTTTCACACAGACACTGGAGAAATTTAAAGGAATAAGTTATTAATAAATTATACCTTTAGATTGCCTGTTAGGCTTATGTGTTAAGACCTCCATCTTGAAATACTGCTAGAAACTTACAGATTGTGATACAAAGATCATAGCACTCTAGTGCAACATACTTTTTATGTGATATACTGCTGGATGGTCTGTTGGCTGAATCCTACGCCTTCCTCAGCTTCTAAATAGTCTAAGCATGTAGCCCTTACATGTGTCTTCCAGGCTGGATGATGAAGACTGTGATTATGAAGCTCAGCTTCCAGCTTCGTAAGTATAATGGACATGGCTGTAGAGAGAAAAATGTGAGATATTTCACCACATCTAACAATCCAGGAATTCCAAAGATCTGCTATACACATGTACCTTTGTCCTAAATCCGTAATAGGCCACTATTTTATAATTACAAGACAATTAAAGGAAAGAGACGTTTATAAATTTGTTTGTTTTGTTTTCAATTATTATGCTCTCAGTTCACATGGTTGATTTTCTTCCTCCCTTTTCTCCTGAGGCATGTGTGCTTGCATGTGCACACACCCCACCCCCATGCTGGCAGTCTTTATTATATATTTGTGGAAGAAAAATGAGATGTTGCATGGCTTGAAAGTAATTTAGCTCTTAAGTGTTCCAGACGTTGCCCTTGTTACTGCAGTGCATGTTTATTTATGGATGTATTTGTCTTATGAAGATGAAAAAAGTCATTGAAATTCCATGCAAAAAATAACCTGGTCAAGGTTTGCTTTCGTTTAATGTATCTGATTGGAAGAGGAAAGAAGGATTATAACTGGTTCTTAGTCTTTGGGGTACCTTACTTGGTGGGGTGGGGAGGCAGAAATAATTTTTTTTTTCCTTGCATTTGTCTTGATAATGTATCAAGTAGCTGCTAAGAGACTTGACGAAATGTGATGCAGAATAAGAAATTATGTTCTGCAGCCTTCTTTGCTTGTACGTGAGGTGGTTGTATAAGCACAAAGAGACTGGTACACCTCCAAATTCTAAAAGCATTATATTCAGATTAGCAGGTCACTGGAGATGTGTTGCTAATTGTTTTAGGGAACTCATTATGGGTATTATCACATATTAATTATGCATGTTAAGTAGTAAAAAAGAGGGGGGAAGATTCTTCTTTTATGATAAATTGCTCACTGAGTTATCTTTGCTTTCTTTCAAGACCTTGAGCATTTTTTGGAGATGCATACAGAGCAGTCATTGAATAATTAGATTGTAATTAACAAGATTTTTCACCAAAAAAATGTTTTTAATGTCTTTTGGGTTATAGCAAGCATGAATAAATCCTCTTTAAGAAAGATCTAGTGCACTGATCCTCTCTGTATCTCGTTACCTTTGTAATCACCCCACAGCTTGTTGTAACAGTGCTTTTCAACAGTTTCGGGACAAAGAATGAAGATTGAAACATGGAGTTGCATTGTTAGCAGTATTTTTTGGTTGCTTTTTTTTTGTAATTTATTGTCATGGGGAGACCTCCAGAAACCTTTGAAAGACTAAGGTCAGCTATGTGTTGTTTTAATGCACTAAGGCTGGGGGAGGGAGAGCTCATTTGTTTGCTTCTTTTTCTTTAAGTTACTTGCTGTTTGTGGAGATGCAGTTGTAGGTAATTTTCAGAGAGCAGGTATTCATGGTAAGGTTCTGCTTATTCTGTTGTGTGATAAAGAATTTGTAAGTCTTGGTTTTTTGGCACAGTTGCAGAAACCTACATACAGGACCATCAATTAACACTGACAAATTATTTATAGTCTAAACAGGGTGAAGCATTTTGCTCAGGCTGATTGCTGTATCACAAAATAAGTGCACTTACAAGACGATTACAGAGTGTACTCCATAAAGCAGTGTTTGAGAATTTTTTTTTATTATTATTGTGATAGACTGGTGGTATAAAGATAAAAGACCTTGTAGCACACACAAGAGCTGAAGAAGTGACAGCTTTATCTGCTAAAAAAGGATGCTTAACATTTCCATTTCAGCATCTCTTTATCTTAGAATAATAGCATGGTTCAAAGCCAAGAAGCAAATGATTCAAGTTAAGCTTCAGTAAAACTGAAGTGATTCTGATTTAAAGTAGAAAACAATTCCAGGTAGTGGTAGAAATGCTCTCCTCCTATTCCATCAAAGAAAGTTTTTCATTTATGTCTAAATAATACAGAATATAGGAATTGCTGTTCATGCTCAGATTCAGTGCCCATCTTATTCAGTACCATCTCTGATGATAGCTAATACCAGAGGCTTAATAATGACCTTTTAGCTAGAGGAGGTTAATTTATCCACTTAAATGCTGTTGCTCCTATATCAAGTAATTGAAGGCTCTTTTTTTTTTTTTTTTTAAAAAAAAAAAAAAAAAAGGGGGCGGGGTGGCTTTAGTAACCCTTTCACAGTATTTGTTTTTTTCTTGATGCCGATGACTACCTGGGACAATGAATTCGGCAAATCTTTTGCATATGTTCTTAATTTCTTACCTTTTACTTAATTTCTTACCTTTTAACTTCTTTGAATGTCAACTTTTTTTTCATGTTATGAATGAGAAAGATAAGCAATGCATCTGCCACTCAGTATTTCAGGTACTGCTCTTCACATCCGTTTTTCTTTCTTGGTCCATAAGTAAAACACTTTACAGTCTGTTCAGACTCTCACCACCTGAAATGGTTGTGTTTGGGATTTTTTGGGTGGGGTTGGTTGGTGAGTGGGGTTTTTTTGTTGTTTTTTTTTTTCCTCATAAGCATTCTGATTGCATTTCTTCAGACCCTTCCTATCAAAAATGTTTTAACATAGAATAATGTCTGTGGCATACAGTACATAAGAGTATTCCAAATGAGACAGCATTATATATGTCTATGAATATATACAATATCACCAAGCTCTTGAGTTTTCACTGAGCTGTCTACAGTGATGTCCAGTACTTAAACTGAATGTTACAAGATGCATGTAATTTATTTTTTTGTCCAGCTAATGTGTATTGCTTACATTTCTTGACCATTTTATTTCATATGACACTTGACTGCCCAGAAGACTACTTAGTCACGCTGAGTTTCTTACAGATATTTCTTACCCCAGCTGTGTCATCAGCAGATTTTACAAAGTATAGAAGTAAGGCTACTAGTCAATAATTCCCTGAGTAATAGCAGAATTATTTTAAAATGCATCTACAACAACTTTCTAAAATAGTAGTGTGGTAATGAGAAATGTTTTTTAATGTAACTCCTTCACTTCATAATTTAGTTGCTTTGAATCTCAGGGTCTTGCTGACTAGCAAAGACTAGCTGATGAGATTTCATCTGTTACTTAAAATACCTTCTGTTACAGAATGTTTTCCTCCATTAGGAAATTGTCCTCTTTCTCCTGAACAGATACCTGGTCACAGTGATCCATTCAGTTGCTGTCTCCAGAACACATTATTGAATCCTGCAGCTTCAGACCACAGTGTGGAAACATTAGAGGTTGCAGCCTATTGTCCTGAGCTTCGAAGCTATTACAGACTCAAAATATTACTGATTCAAAAAAAGTGCCATGGGCGAAAAGCATAATAGTACGTAACTTATCTTAATGCTTTCCACTTTCAATAATGCAGTTACCCCAAGAGAATGCCAACAGAACTTTTTATTCTGTGAAGAATGATCATGTATCTTAGGTAGAATGCTGCTGCAGTTTTAAGATTAGCTATGATAAATCCTTTGAAGACTGCTTTTAGTTGTGACAAACTTTTTAAACTTTTTTAACTTTTCAGGCTTTTAACTGAGAAGTTTTTGTTTTTCTTAAACTTCAGTGTAAAGTGTCTGCAATTATTTTAATGTTTTCCTCTGAAGATAATAAAATTTTCTAATTATAGTAAAAACTTTTACAATAGTCATATGATAACTTCCATGAAGAGCTATATTGTGTAGAGCAAGTGTTTGAAGTTGAGGAAGCTGGGAATACTGCTGTCCTGTTTTCTAAGAGTCAGGAATAATGCTGTGACTCTACCATACTATGACCATTACTAGACCTGGGAATGCTCCTGAGTTTCCTGGTGTTTGTGTGACATGGCTACTCACTGTGTACATCATATTTATATTTAAGTACACATTAAACCCTGAGGAGAAAAAGCATCAGACCACATACACCAGATGATAGGCATGGAGCCTGCTCTGGACAACTGTTAGAGCACTATGACATATATATAAACATCTAAGACAGTAAGTACAGACATAGCCTGTAGAAACTAATCACTCTCCACACACACATACTGATTGTAATTTATTTAATTAATGTTGTGGCCTTTTTAGTGAACAAGGTTCCAAGTTCCTATTTTAGATGACAAGCAAGTATTGTCCATCAGTTTTCCTCAGATTTAAACAGTTAACAGAGGTCATTTCTGATAGAATTAAGAAGTGAATCAGCCATCTCTACTTTAGCCATCAGCTGTATTCTCAGCTGCCCTGGTCCAGCAAGGAGCAAAAGTGGTTTAAGCAAGACAAATTTCAGTTAATAGCTCAGCAATAAGAAGAGGAAGAAGAGAACGTACCAAAGATTCCTGAAAGACTGTATTTTTAAAGATACTGTTGAAGAAAGATGAAGAGTGTAGGCATGGAGATTGTACAAGGCACAGAGGTCAGGATGATATAAGACATACAGTGGAAAGTGGGAGAAAGAGATAAAGAATGCAATTAAGTGAAAGGATAGAAGATGTCTAGGGAGTAGAAGGAAATAAAAGCAAGACATACAGTAATTGTGAGTAAGATAATATAGGGCCTTGAAGGAGAAAATGAAAACTTGAATTTGTGACTGCATTAAGTAATCTATATAGCTTCATTATAAATTATGAAGAGTTAATAGTATGAAGTAACCCATTTGTCCTTAACACTTTCCCAAATGTTTTTTAGGGAGTGTAGATGAAGAGTGAGGAAACAGTAGATAAGTTAATGATGTATATACTGAAATAGTAAAAGCATTTACTTTTTTGAGGCTAAGCATTCTGTCTCAAGGGGTTTGGTAGATGGTGTGACAGGGCTAACATTACAGCAAAAACTCTTCAAACATTTAGAGCGCTACATGTCTGAATTTAAAATCTCATGAAGATAGTGGAAAGAAGAGTCAACTGCAAATGTGTTCTTTGGCATGTCTCTCAAAGTAAAGAGGTTTTCTTTAGAAACACTGATGTCAGAGTTTCATATTCTATTCTGTCTTGTATTAACTAGTAATTCTAAGGCATTTGGACAATTTATTTCTCCTGTCACTTGATTTTTCTTTTTCTTATCATCTTAACAATCAGTTGAAGAGCAAGTACGCTTGAAAGAAGATGGTTGACTTTGAGTAGGCTGGTGGAAGACTTTTACTGATACCTTACTATTTGCAGCTCTTCTTTACAGCTGTGGTGGTAGCAGATGACAGCCTTACATTTCTTGAAGATGGTTAATATTCAGTGGAATATCTTTCTTGTTTCTCTTATGTTTTGGAGAACTGATTCTGTTTTAAGATGAAAATGTTAATGAAGGATGAATAAAATGTTCCTTAAGTCAATTATTCAGAAAAGGCCTTCAGTATAGATTCTCTCAGAAATTTTGAAATGTATCCATTCTTTGCAGGAACAATTCATTCTCACCAGCTTTCACACCATTTTTATAAATCTGTGAATTGAGTCCTTAGCTTCTCTGACTGGGTTGAGTATGTGATCTGGCTTTGTGTAAAGTGATTACTAGTAAGAGCTTCAGGCTCAATGTCAGTCCAAGGATGAAGAAATCCATCACAGAATGCTGTATTTTAATAAAAGGATTTCAGTTACTTGGCAGTATGAAGACATAATAATGCTTGTGACATGCTGTGCTGCATTGCTTTAGGATCAGACTGAACGTTAGAATAATAGCAGCATCGAGAAGAAAGGAAAAATAGGATGTCTGATTTGAGCATCTCTTTTTTTCTTCTATTGATCTCTATATTTAGCTTAGTGTATGATATGCCAGGCCCTAGTTATAAAGACCTGTGAAAGAAACTACTTGGATTCGTGGTCTTGCATGTTAGGAATCAAGAAGCATGTGATGCATAAACTTGCATAGAATTGGACCTAAGGAAGATCCACCACAGCATGCAACTCTTAGGCTGCGTGATAAAAGCTTGTCTGCACACCCATGAAAGAGCTCAGAGAGGTGATGGCAGGTGAGGGATCCCAAGTCACACCCTGCCTGGCTGCTCCCAGGCTCACCACAGGAGCCATCAGCCCATTAGAGGCCCATCTCTACAAGGCCAGGGGAGCACAGAGTCTGCAAGGCAGATGGGAGCCCAGGTTAAGGACTTGGAGGGAGGGACAGCCTGTCCAGGCCCTCCCAGGGCTGTCCCGCAAGTATCATCGGGGTCAATCAGCCAGCCATGAGATCCATTGAGATGAATCAATGCTGGATCCCGTTTTGGACTGAGGGGAGATGCTGCCTGGGGAATGGCACACAGTATGGGATACAGGACAAGAGCATTTTGGGATTGCTCAGGATTTAGTACAGGGAAATAGAGGGATAAGGGGATTAAAAGGGCTGAATGTGTGTAAATAGCTCCTGACCGGTGCAGACTGTCCTATCTTACCAAATTCCACTTCCGACTCTTTTCCTGGCTGAAGACCATCTGTTCTGTGTGTCTGTGGCTGTGTGGCTGGTGTGTGTGGCCAGCAACAGTAGTCAGACCCCAGGCAGAGACCCATGTGTCCACGGTGCCAGTGGCTGGAGCAAGTGATGGTCTGGGTGCCGACAACTGTGCGAAACCAAGTGCCAGCCCCCAGCATGACACCACAGGTCGCAGGAGCTGGGCCCGTGAATCTGCAGTTCCAGTGGCTGGATTGAGTGCAGTCAAGTGTGTGAGCACTAGTGAAGAGCCAGATGAACGATCATGTGAGTTCATGCGAGTGCTGAGTGTAGCTGCATTCATCTGTGTGACTAGCCATATATATATATATATATATACACACCCTTATGTATGTGTTTGTGTGCATGTGCCTGCTGTGGGATATATGCTCAGCCTTGCTACTGTTTGGACCAGGGAGCATGTAGCTGTGGCTGCCTCCCCTCTGTCAGGCTAACAGATTAGGTCCTACACCCAAACATCAGTAATCCATTCCCTAGGATCATGTTTCTCTCCATAAAGGGAGACTAGATAAGCAGTTCAGGTGTAGATGTTCCAGGTAGGTAGCTTAGTTCTTCTGTTTCAGTCTCCTAATAAAACCCCTCCTTTATAAACATCTCTCAGAGCTGGTTGAACTCGTCCATCCTAGTTTCCTAGTTTCTGCTGTAGGATCTACAGTGTCATGTCTTCTCCCACATTTTCTGTTACAGTTCTGCTGGGACAAGTCTTGCCCCATTTGTTCCCATCTGGGAACATCACCTTTCCCCAGCCCCTGACTCAGGAAGTGGGATGTCCTCGTAGTCTAGACATAGGCTGATAGATCAAAAAATGTCTATAAAGTTAATATTGATTATATTATAACAGAATCATCTTAGTTTATGGTAGGAAAAATCTTCCAGTTTTTCAGACCTGTTGATTTTGCTTTGTGTAGCAGAGATGCCAGGAAGTGGAGTGTATGAAAAAGAAAGTATTTCCCTTGGTCTGGCAGGCAGGGCTTCTTTTAGGTAATATTTGCTCTTACATGCAGTAGGTACAAAAGGTCAATATGTAGTGTACTGTTAGTATTCTAGAAATTATTCTTAATGCTTTGAGAAATTGAAAACTGATGCAGAGGAATGCTTAATGATACTTAATGCATTTTTTTTTAACTCTTCTGCAGAGTCATTCTGGTTGGAATGAACCTTGGAAAGTAAGTAATCCAGCCTTCTGAGAGCAGGTCAATACTGAACAAAGACCAAGTTGCTCCAGAATCATCCAGTCAGGTCTTTAAAACCTCAGAGGGTGGAGACCACACAGCTTCTCTGGGCAGCATTTTCCAGTGCTTAAATCTTGGCTATGGGTTGGTTTGGGGTTTTTTCCTTCCCCCCCCCCCCCCCCCCCCCCCCTTCTCTCCTTATATCTAGTCAGACAGAACCTTTCCTATTTCAAATTAGGACCATCATCTCATGTTCACGCTACGCACTTTGGTAAAGAAGCTATCCCCATCTTTTCAGTAATGTCCTCACAGATACTGCACAGACGCTCTTTGGCCCTCCTGAAGTCTTCTTGGGGCTGAATAAGCTAAACTCTCTTTCAGCATTTCCTCATAGTTACTACAACCCCAGCCATCTTGGTGGCCCTCTGCTGGACTTCTTGAAGTTTATCATCATCCTTCTGCTTTCTTCTTTCCTAATTTTAATGACTAATGAACTTTTCAAGCATAGTACTTGCATATTTGAGAATTATGCTACTAAATAGTTACAGAATTTAATAGTCAAGCTTCTACTCAACAGATACTGTTAACTTAAATTATGAGCCAGATAGCCTTCCACAATTACTTTGATTTCTTTGGAGTTGTTGTTTTGTTCTGTGTTTAAAGATTTGAAGAGTGTATAGAAGCCTGACACTTCTTGTAGTTTTAACACATGGCTAGGGAGTTGCATAGCACAACATACACATAGTAAATATGGAGCTGTGGCCATCTTCTGTTTCCCTTTTCCCTCTCATCCATATTACCCAAATATGGGGGGTATTTTACATCATCTTCTGGGCAGAGGCCATCCTCCTTTCAGTATCGTCACCACCTTTAATTTAAAAACTGTTTCTCATTTCTGTGCCCCTATTTGATTTTGTTTGATGTAAGTTACTGGGACCAAAAATTTTTTTCAATAGAGGTAGTCACTTTAAAAGGTTGTTTTAGTTTCTCACTTTATGCTTTTTATATCTTTCTGTAAATAAGTTCATGAGTATTTCTTTCTGTTTCACTTAAAATTTCTTTCTCTACCATGCCTTCCTTCTTGCTTCAAGGAGAAGAAAAGGGACAGATTGTTTAAGGAGAATCTGTATTTTCTGTTTATAGAGCAGTAAATGTTCTGAAATCAACTGCAGTTGTATATGTTGTAAAATTGCTTTTGTTTGACAGGTTAATAAATCTCAGTTGAAAGTCTGAAAGACTAGAGATATTAAAAGCTTCTGTTGCCTCACAAAAACAAATAAACCAACCACCTTTTTGCATTTCTTTATAAATAGAGCAAAAGGCTCAGTACTATTCCAGTTGACTGTGGCTCTCGTTTTATTTGCAAATGCCTTTATGGGTCTTTGGCACAGTTTGGAGGGGTTTTTTGTGGAGAGCATAAACAAAAATCACCTTAATTGGCAAAAAGTTAAAAATGCCATGGTTCTTCAAGAAGTGCACATGTCCGTGATGCAGACAATGCAGTACCAAACCTTCTGTTGACTTCATAAGCTTTTGCTAGTATCAATAAGCTTATCTGTCTTAGAGAACTTAAATCTGTTTTCAAACCTACATCTATGTTGATCTTGTGGATTCATCTGTTTTGTCACTTTCATGCACAGACACCTGAGACAAATTTACTCTGTACTCCAACAGCGAGAACAGTCAACTAGGATATCTTTTGATAAAAGGCTTGTGAAGCAGTATTGTAAAAGTATGTAGAGCTTGGATGTTGATGTCATGATTAATATTAAAAATGGAAAATTGTTAGTTGTTTAGAAACAGATTTTTAGTGGAATGCAGAAGGACACTGGAATGAATAAAAACAAAAATCTGTCTTAATTTTTCCTGTGTGCCTTCTTCAGATTCAGCAACACTTTCTGGGATGGAAGCAATTGGAGAAAACAATAGGAAAAAAGGTACAAATATCAGTGGTACGCTGTACTGTGTCTGATACATAAATTCAGTCATGTCGGAGATACTTTAATATGTAACAGCAGTGTCACGTGAAGTGCGGGACATGAATTGCACTTATTTTGCTGTATCTGTTAGGAAGTTTAGCAAGGACCTCGCCCACTGCATTTTCCAAGTACATATCATTCAGGCAAAGTGTAATTGCATACGTTTGGATTAGATTGAACAGTTAATGACAATGAAATATCAGATAATGTAGAACTTAAGACTATTACCTTTGCAAAACATGTTTGATGCTGTGCTGGTGGCACTTTTATGTTGAATTGAAGAACAGTTTTAGAAGAACATCCTGGGGGTTTCGTCCTGACAGAGTATCATGGAAGTTGCCTTTTTGTTCTCAGCCCTTCCTGAGTTACTATTCTTGATGCTTTACTGCATTTGATGTTAGCTTTGCAGATGCATGGGTTTATATCTGTATAGAGATATATGCAGATACATATTTTAAACTATATATGCTACATACATACATATGTATATAGCGAATGTGTTGAATCCAGGAGTCCACTCACAGCGAGGCTGCTACAGCTCCATGGCCCCAAATCCAGCCAGTAGCAAGGCTGCAAACGTGTTTCTAGGAGTCACACAAGCACACAGAGTGTATACGAGATGCATGTATACACGTACACTTGACAGCCCCACAGCACTCACGCAAGCACAGAGAGCACCAATGGCCTCATCCTGTTCCGCTCTCTGGCTGATTAGGATGAAGGTCTGTTAGTGCAATATGTTAGTACATAGATAAGTGCAATGAGGATTCCTCCAGCAGCTGGAATTAGGCACTCAGCTGGCTCTGGATCCCAGTCTCCCTAGTGGGTGGCACATGGAGGCGTGAGCCCCAAGGCCACTGGCCCACTCTAGCCCTCGGTGAAGATCCTTCTTCCCTTCCACTTCTTCTCACTCACACCCACACAGTGGATGGTTTAGCCCATCCCATGGTCCTGGATCCTCGTGCTGCCCCCATCACCTCCCACAGAGCATCTCTCGTGCGCATACAGACAGGTCTCTGGGACAGCCCCAAACCCTATGGTCTCTCCAGCAGCTGGCCATAGCTACCCTATGCCTACCCTGTCCCTCCAGGAGCCAGTGCTGCCTGTTCTCTCTCCTGTAGAGACATGCCTGGCTCCCAGGCCGCTTCACCTACTTGCCAGCTAGTCCAGCATGCTCTTCACTAGCACTCTCATGCACTTGCACACCCACCCTTACTACAGATGCTGCATTGCAGCACATGGGCAGGTCCCATGGCAGGGCTGGCACTGAGACCTCCATGCACACATGCATGCACAGTAGTAAGCCCTTGCCCAGAAAAAACTGTCAGAAAAGGAGTTTGATTAGAGGAGATAGGGCTCGCTGTTCTGGCTGGCATAGGCATGGCCATGCATGTCGACTGATGGCCTCTGTCCACAGCCCTCCAGCCCATTCTGTCCCCCATTCCCACGGGATGCCCTAACCCACAGAGCTTCTCCTGCTGGCACGTCCATGGGGGTCTGGCCCAGAACAAGGGCTCCTGGGGTGCTCCTGTGGCACGAGGAGTGGCTGGGCCAGGGTCCTCCACTGCCCTCGCAGTGTGCAAAGATGAGCACTTCTGTCGCATAAACCAGTGTGTGGGTATATGTGTGTGCATATATGTATATATTTCTAGATATGAAAATGTACAGATCCCTCTCTGTAGAAATGTACTTGGCAATTTTAACTGCTAGTGCTTTTTAGATGCTCTTTGGACTTATTAGTAATGTGAAGTTTAATCACCACAGAAGATTTGGAAGGAAAGATTATTATTAATTAAAAACTGTTTACCTAAGCTGTTCTGCTTTTCTCCAAGGAGGATAGTTAAGACTGCACCCAGAGCAGGGAGAAAAACTTTTTTAGTTGATGAGAAAGTAGGAGAACATGTGGGAGTGCAGAACCTCAGCTGGCAGCCTGCAGCACTGCCACTGCTAAGCACAAGAACATCTGATGGGGAAAAGCATTTAGAGCGTGGTGAGCAACATCTTTGCTCTCCATCTAGATGCAAGATGCTGGTAATCTGAAAGAGCTCAAAATGACAATTGTCATTTGATTTCGTAAGATTATCTTCCTGTTTCTTTTGGTAACAAAGTTAAAAGTTGATATGGTTGAGATAGTAACAGTAGTTGTAGATAGAGTAATTGTTTCTTTCTAGTTTTAACCCATTAGATTCTGATATTCCATTGAACTACTTGCTAAATTACTACTTGTCAATAAGGAGACTTTTCTATGGCTTTGAATCTATAGTTTTATCTGCAGATGCAGGGTCAGTAGAGAAAATAGCAATTTTAGTGTCTTTTCTCACATTGTTTTCATTGCTAGGACTAGAAATGGCAAACTTTTAAAGAATACAAAACAGATGTGTTCAGCTACACCTTCAAGACCTGCAAACCCAGAACATATATCTCCAAGACATTCTTATGTATGGATGAGAAATTTCAGTCCTCACTCCTTAGACATATTTGCTATCTGATTTATAAATTTTCTCTATTCAGTAGAAACTTACCGTATCTTACTACTAGTTAAAATCAATTAGCAAAATTTTTAAATAAAATAGAAAACACTGCAACTTCTAATCAGAAAAAAATGGGGGAAAAAATTACTTGACATATCTCCTGTATACTGAATCATGGTGTCTGAGATTTTCTTTTGCTTCTTCGCCTGACAGCCTGTCCTCCTTTTTTTTTTTTTTTTTTTTTTTTTTAGTTACAGCATATTTTACCTGGTAGCCAGAACATATCTTTCAGAGGATTGTGTGGCAGTGATACTTTGTCACCTTGACATACTTGCTCTGCAGTCTGGTTTCCCCAGGGAATCCTTATAAACTGTCTGGGAGCTGAAGCTTCCAAGTTATCAGCAAAATGCAGCTCGTAGCACTCAGCTGCCTGTCAATTTATCCAGATTCTTGGCAATACCTGTGGCAGCATCTATTTCTGAACTGATCGTGTTGCTGTATTAGAGGTGGTTTCTTTCAGGTCATGTGTTGTGATGGTTAGAACAATGTAAAATCACTCCTCAGTATGCCATGGTGGTCTTACTAATATATAAATACACGTAATTTGATTTTAAAAATAAACAAAGAGGAGTGGCCTGTGCATAGGCAGAGACAACTTAGGTTTTTTCCCAAAATAAGTATGTGTTATAAGCAAGTTAACTCTCATTCAGGTGCTTGTTTGTAGTTGACTGCAAGCTTTTGTAGAGAATGCAATTTGCCTTTGACTTAACTGTGAAGGAATGTGTTTATATCACTATTGGGGTGACTGAGACACTTCCTAATGGAGTATTTTATATTCTCATCATAGGTTTTCTAATGGTCACTTTGCAATATGTTTTGTCTGTATTTTTTGTACATTTGTCATTCAAACCTTTAAATTTAGAAGTTCTATTACACTGCCATCTGTCTCTGCACCAATGAGTGTGGCTGCACACTTTTGAACAGGAAAGAAAAGCAAATGGTTTTCATACTCTCAGAAAAAAAGATAATCATGACAGCTGGTGGACACCAAGTTGACCATGAGCCAGCAATCTGCCATTGCAATGAAGGTGGCTGATGAGGAGGAGTGTTGCTAGCAGGTTGAGGGAGGTGATCCTGCCCCTCTACTCAGTACTGGTGAAGCCATACCTGGAGTACTGTGTCCAGTTCAGGGCTCCCCAGTGTGAGAGACATATGGAACTACTTGAAGGAACTCCAGCAAAGGGCCACAGAGATGATTAAGAGGCTGGAGTGTCTCTCATATGAGGAAAGGCTGAGTGAGCTGGGACTTTTTAGCCTGGAGAAGAGAAGGCTCAGGGGGGATCTTATTAATGTATATAAATACCTGAAGGGAGTATGCAAAGACAGAGCCAGTCTCTTTCCAGTGGGGTCCAGTGACAGGACCAGAGGCAGTGGACACAAGCTGAAACTCACGAGATTCCCTTTGAGCATCAGGAAACACCTTTTTACCATGAGGATGACCATGCACTGGCACAGGTTGGTGGTGGACTCTCCCTCCTTCATGGTATTCCAACACTGTCTGGACATGGTCCAGGGCAACTGGCGGTAGAGGTCCCTGCTTGAGCAGGGGAGTGGACCAGGTGACCTCTAGAGGTCCCTTCCAGCCTCAGTCATCCCAGGATCCTGTGATTCTGTGAGTCCATATGAGATCTATGTAGCATTTGCTTATTTTCTGGGTGAGCGTGTATGTATATTACGTGTGGGCATCTGTAATCCATAATGTGGCACAGTAACATGGCAGCAAGCTTTAGAGTAACAATTCCAACAGTTACAGAGAAAGGGACACATTTAGTTTCAATGGGATATCAACCCTCATCCTTTTTCCAAAGACTTACAGAAACTGCTGAAGGTCAGTAAATGCAGAATACTTCAAATCAGTGGATTTGTTAGATAAGTGGTGATTCTTACTTTTAATATAAAATCATTATTGTGTTGGATGAGCAAGTAGTTTTCACTTAAGCATATGGCCTGTTGCAATGGTTTGAGGACTTTGCCCATGAGAGGTCGATTTACAGGCAGATAAGTGGTAGTTTTCCTTTTAAATTAGTCTGCCATCTGTCAGCTTTATACCCTGTTGACATCTGGATATTATTTCTGATTGAAATATATAGATGAGAGGGTTTTAAGTAAAAACTATATTAATAAAAAGCTGATGAGAACCCAGATAAAGATAAACTTTTTTCTTTGAAGAACTAAGTACCCCCAAAAAGTTACTTGTGGCAGAAATTGTGTGACAAGCATAGTTAGTAGTTGCTGATACCATGGCTGGTATTCCCAAACTAATGTTAGTGTTAAGCCAGTGTCATGGCTGTATTAGTTACTAATCTAATATATATTAAAGTGGATAAGAATGAGTTCTGCAAATAGATTATCTGTATAGAGATCATATATACATCATGTATTTATACACATACATGCATACACAGAGTTAACATGTTTTTCTATTTTGTTCATTGTTTACTCTGAAACATTCACTTACATCTTACACCCCTTATTTCTTTCACTGAAAGTGACCTGTTATTCTGCTTGAGGGCACACTTGAGTCAAAATAAGAACAGACAGCCTTTGGTTGAGGTGACTAATAGCATTCTGTTATCTGGTAGAGCTGGTCTGCTACAAAACCAAGCACAGAATATCTGTGGATCATCAATGTATTTTAAGAAAAAGTGTTTCCCTGCAGTATTTTAAATAGCCTGATGATATTATTAGGGAAATTTTGACAGAAGTGTTTTGAAATATATTGCAACAGGAGATTAAGACTTAAATAATTTTCTACATGTGAATTAATTTTAAGAGTGTATTAATTTTCATATTTATAGACATATTTGAACTTTGAGTTACAGTGGAAAGAAATTTTTTAGAGTAGTCTGTTTTAATGATTGATACACATAAAACTGCTTGATATTCACTGGCTTTCCATCATACAGTTTTCATAGCTTGAAATACCTGGGTAATTATTGCTTCCATAAAATAAACAAAGCCAGCTGATAAAAATAAGCTGAGCGTGAAAGAAATTATTTCTTTACAGAATTCTTAAAAAAATAATGCTGACATTTTAACTTTTATTCTTAGTAGATTCTTTTACCAATAATAATTGTGTTGATCTAGTAGATCTTAGTGTGAACTTAAAGTTAATCCCTCATTCAGTGTTAGGAGAGTGCTCTCCATTGAATTAATTATTTCTCATATTAAAGAGTTCAAAAGGGGTATATCATACACTGTATATGTAGAAATATGGTGTTTACTATTAATTCTGTTACCTTCAGTGGTACACTGAATGTTCTTTAGAAATACAGAATCACAGAATTGTCTAGATTGGAAAAGACCTTGAAAATCATCCAGTCCAACCATCAACCCAACATTTACAGTTCCCAACTAACTTACACCGTATCCCTCAGTGCTAAGTCAACCCAACTCTTAAACACCTCCAGGAATGGGGACTCCACCACCTCCCTGGGCAGCCCATTCCAACACCTTACAACCCGTTCTGGAAAGAAATGCTTTCTAATATCCAGTCTAAACCTTCCCTGGCACAACTTGAGGCCATTAACTCTTGTTCTGTTGCTTATCACTTCGTTACAGAGACTCATCCCCAGCTCTCTGCAACCTCCTTTCAGGTAGCTGTAGAGGGCGATGAGGTCTCCCCTCAGCCTCCTCTTCTCCAGACTAAACACCCCCAGTTCCCTCAGCCGCTCCTCGTACGACCTGTGCTCCAGAGCCTGCACCAGCTTCGTTGCCCTTCTCTGGACACGCTCGAGTCATTCAATGTCCTTTTTGTAGTGAGGGGCCCAAAACTGAACACAGGAATCGAGGGGCGGCCTCACCAGTGCCGAGTACAGGGGTCAGATTCCTTCCCTGTCCCTGCTGGCCACGCTATTGCTGACACAAGCCAGGATGCCATTGGCCTTCTTGGCCACCTGGGCACACTGCTGGCTCCTGTTCAGCCGGCTGTCAATCAACACCCCGAGGTCCCTCTCTGACTGGCAGCTCTCCAGCCACTCCTCCCCAAGCCTGTAGCGCTGCTGGGGGTTGTTGTGGTCCAAGGGCAGCCCCCGGCATTTGGCCTTATGGAATCTCCTGCAGTTGGCCTCAGCCCATGGCTCCAGCCTGTCCAGGTCTCTCTGCAGAGCCTCCCTACCCTCGAGCACATCAACAATCCCACCCAACTGGGTGTCATCTGCCAACTGACTGAGGGTGCACTCGATCCCCTCGTCTAGATCGTCAATAAAGATGTTAAACAGGAGTGGCCCCAAAATGGAGCCCTGGGGGACACCACTCGTGACTGTCCACCAACTGGATTTAACTCCATTCACCACAACTCTTTGGGCCCGGCCATCCAGACAGTTTTTTACCCAGTAAAGCGTGTGCCCATCCAAGCCACGAGCAGCCAGTTTCACCAGGAGAATGTTGTGGGAAATGGTGTCAAAGGCCTTACTGAAGTAAAGGTAAACAACATCCACAGCCTTTCCCCTATCCAATAAGCAGGTCACCCTATTGTAGAAGGAGATCAGGTTTGTCAGGCAGGACCTGCCTTGCATAAACCCATGCTGACGGGGCCTGAGCATCTGGTTGTCCCACATGTGCTGTGTGATGGTGCTCAGGATGAGCTGCTCCATCAGCTTCCCAGGCACCAAAGTCAAGCTGACAGGTCTGTAATTTCCCGGATCATCCTTCCAACCCTTTTTATATATGGGCCTCACACTGACCAATTTCCAATCTGTTGGGACTTCCCCGGTCAGCCAGGACTGCTGATAAATGATGGAAATCAGCTTGACGAGCACCCCAGCCAGCTCCTTCAGCACCCTCGGGTGTATCCCGTCCCACCCCATAGACTTGTGTGTGTCTGTGTGATGCAGCAGGTCACTGACTGTCTCCTCCTGGAATAATATATAAATACTGTATTTAGCATACAGAAATACTTTCTCAGATAGAGAAAATGTAAGAAATTTTGAGTTCTGATCTCTGTTTGCCTGCACATCAAAGCAACTTTGCCAGCTAAGAGGCTGAGAAATCATCTTCTGAAAGCATGAGGGCAGTTACTTAAATAGATTATCAATGTAATGAGGCATTTCATTTCAGATATGTTATTTTTAGATTGCTATAGCAAAATAAATTTTGGAATTGGGACATTCATAATCATAATGCCATGCCCACAGTTGGGCTTGTGTTGAAAGAGCCAGTTCTGCAAAACTTTGCACAGCCATTTTGTGGTTTTACACATATGATCTGCTTTAGGCAAATGCAAGGCATGACAGGAGTAAGACTGTAGTTTGAAGGGATGAACCCATCTATGATTTAAAGACTGCCCAAAAATGAGGATTTATATTCCTCTTCAGTATTCCTGTTCACTCCTAGCTGTTATGTGGTTTTTCTCCAGTTTAGGAGGAGAACATAGGAGAACAGTTTTCTATCAGTGTACAGACTTGATTCACAGAAGGGCACACAGACACTGCTAGGACACAGATGGAAGTGTACACTGGTTAACAGGAGATTAAAGAAAGAGAAGGAAGGAACAACCTTTCATTGGCAGCAAACCATTAGTTTGGCACAGCTACCTCGTAGGAACAGGTTAGGAGCCTGATTAGGAGAAAATTGTCTAATATGGTAACATTTGCTTTTTTTCTTAAACATGTACATGACATTTAATCATGGCATATGAGGATATACATTAAATTGAAGCATATATTATCCTTGCATAGATGTAACAGACTAATTTTATAACAGTTACTGTTAATACTGTTGCTATTTTACAAGTTCATATTTTAGTGGAAATAGTATTTTGAATATCAGTGAGTTCAAAAGAAAGCATTGAAGTAATTCTGTTTCAACAAACCTCCCCCAAAATGACTCAGAGTCAAACCTTGTACTATTGTATTTCAAAATCTGAAGCTTTACAGGTTTGTATCTCTTTATGATGCTAATTTATTTCCTTTTTCAAAAAAAAGTGTGTTTATTGAAGATCCTAATTGTTCTTACTAGTGCTGATTATCTTAAGCTTATTCCTCTTCTTTGCCTCTTCAGTGTCTTTAACCTTCTTATGAGGTGTAACTTTCTCCAAGATAATACATTTTAAAAGATTTTAGTTGGTTTTAGTTTTTGTTTGTACTGGAGTAAAACCAGTTTTTAATTTTCTGCTTTCATTCTCTTGCTCTTTGTGAAGATGTCATAAGAAATGGTTTATTTTTTCTTCTAAAAGTTACAAAAGCCCATTTCCAACAGAAGGTCTTTCAAATTCAGTTCAGGTGTTTACCCAAATTGAACAAATTAGGAGTTAATATTTTTCCAACTTACTTTTGTACTTTGTTGCCCACCTTCCTCTTAGAAAATCTGTATTGAGAACCAAGAATTGCCATTTTTAATACAGGTATTTGCTGTCTGTAATTGAAATATGTAGAAAGTTGTATTTAGAATTTTGTTAGTGTTTTGTTAGTTTTAAAGTTGCTAGTTCGTGGCTTTGTGCTTCAAGTTTTATGCTACTAATCTTAATTATTCTCTAAAAGATAACTTTCAGCTGTTTAAGGTTGAAAGAAAACTACTTTTCTTCCTGATCATGAAGAATTAAAGTGTAACACAGCTACATCTTACTAAGTCACTGCAGACCAGTGACACTGTGTCACGCACGGTTCAGTAAGAAGCTTGTACTGAATAGAAAAAAAGACCTTTTCCATGACTTTTTTTCACTTCCAATGAAAATCTGTTTAAAGGTGAATGCCTCTTCTCACACTTTCTTTCTTTCTTGCTTTACAGAAAAAATTAGGAAATGACTTTATGACTGAAGGATATGTGGATTATTAACACTTCTGTCAAAGATTTTGCTATAATTAAGATGATGTTTTGGTCAGATTAAGGTACATTTCAGTATACTGGCTGGTCTTTCTGTGCAGGTAAATCACAGAATCACAGAATTGTCTAGGTTGGAAAAGACCTTGAAGATCATCCAGTCCAACCATCAACCCAACACTGACTGTTCCCAACTACACCATATCCCTCAGCGCTATGTCGACCCAACTCTTAAACACCTCCAGGGATGGGGACTCCACCACCTCCCTGGGTAGCCCATTCCAACACCTAACAACCTGTTCTGTAAAGAAATGCTTCCTAATATCCAGTCTAAACCTTCCCTGGCACAACACGAGGCCATTTCCTCTTGTCCTATCGCTTATTACTTGGTTACAGAGACTCATCCTCAGTTCTCTGCAACCTCCTTTCAGGTAGTTTTAGAGGGCAATGAGGTCAAGGAGACATTATAGAACAAAAAGAAACAATTGACAAAAAATTGTGCCACTTGAAAAAATTACATTGCTCCATGAGAATCAGCTGTCTTCTGCAGCACCTGCTGAGTTGGTTATAGGCAAGTGGTGTCCAGTTATACAAAAAAGGCAAGGTACTTGCCATCCTTATCTTGCTGTGCTGCACCTGCAACTTTTCTAGACATTCCCTGTGGCAAAAAGGTCATTGCATTTATAAAGGAAATACTTATCATACCTACTTTCAGTTTCAGTTTGAGATTTAGAATTTAGATTCATCAAAACAGCTCCTTCTTTGGATGTATCTGGTTTGTATCTCTGATGTGTTTGCTCATGAGATAGGGCCAGCCTCTTCTCCAAGGTGCAAAGTGATCGTGCAATAAGCAACAGGCACAAGCTGGAATACAAGAAACTCCTGCTAGATGCTCAGAAAACCATTTTCACTGTAGGGGCAGTGAAATACAGGAACAGGTTGCCCAGCAGGTATGTGGAATCTGCGTCCTTGAAGATACTCAAAGCTCATCTGGTCAAGACCCTGATCATCCTGCTCTTTCTGGATATGCTTTGAGTAGGGGTGTTTCTAAATGGCCTTCAGTGATCCCTTCCAGTGTAAATTGTGCTATGGTTCTGAGCTCTGTGTGCAAGGTTCAGTGACTTGGATGTGTTGTGTATTACATGTCAAGAAAGTCAGTGGTTTTAGTAAATGCACTTCTGTGTGGAAGAGAAAGCAGCACAAATTAACTATTTCATTGCACAGAATTCCTTTTTTAGGCCAGTTATAGAGATAAGTGACATAAAAAACCAGCATGTTACGCACTATGAGGAGACTAAGTAGAGAGCATCTTGAGTATTTGCCTTGTGTTCTCTCTAAAAGAACAATTCTCTTCTATGGCTAATCCAAGCTGCGGTTGATTGAGTTAGATTTCTGCTGCTGGGATAATTGGACACTGTTTCAGAAATGCCTGGGAATTTCTTGAGGCCTGTAACACAAGTTGCCATACAAAGTTCCCAGTGTGCTGTCCTCTAAACACACAGTCCTCTGTGAAAAGAGTGCTCCAGCCATCCGGAATGATCAGAGTAACCCCGCATGTAAATGTGACCTTCTCCCTGCCTCACAGAGCCGCTGTGTCTGGGTCCGACTGTCACTCACAGAAGCACTTTCTTTCACTTGATTGAGTCTTGAAAACAAGCAAGAAATTTAAAATTTCTCCTTCTCCTTCCCCATCCAAACCATTTTACTCCTTCTGGCCCACCTTAAGGTAATGTCTTGTGAACTGGTTTGTAAAAGTAACTGCTGGTGTGAGCTGAAATGTAAAGTGGCATTTATGCAAGAGCTGGAAATGCAGAGCGATCTAATTATGTGCAGATGCAACACACTTCCTTTAAAAAAAAAAAAAAAATAAATTATGCTAATGATTTTTGATTTTATAGGTCTTCTGGTAAATAATTTGATTCTTGTACTGGTCTGCAACATACTTCTATTAGCAAGTTAATAAAAATCTGAATTTAAAAAAGCATATGTGCCTATAATTTTCAAGCAGTTTTTAATATGAATCATTGAATCATAAAGAATGGTGGCTGACAGGTAATATTCTGGATCCTCTGGTGCTTACTTCATTTGATTATAAGTTTCCAGGTTGTTTGTTCATTTGATACAGCATTTAAAAACATCTTGAGTTACTCCTCATTTTCCTTAATGGAACTAAATTGTGGGGCTATAAACTGCATGACTTTCTTAAACATCATATTTAATGATTCTCAAATTGACATATGTCCTTAAAATAAAATGGAGTGTAATTCATTATTGCTACTGAAACTGTTCCCAACTATTTCTGGAAAGAGCGTAAGTCCAAAGATTGCAAGAGAAACATTAATCGAGTTATTTCATTATTGTTTTTTGTTAATTCTTCAGAGAGTTAACACAGTAGGAGGCCAAAATTGCAAATACTGTAACTGTTTAAAATGCATTTATTCAATAATGTTTAAGTAACTCTGGTGGTAAATGGATCACCCAGAAATACGTTTTCCCCTTGTTCCTAGATACTTTGCATATCAAAGCATAGGAAAAAAGAAAACACAGGTTACTTAAAAAGTAGCCCAGCATCTGTGTTACAACACATACTGAAGTGTTGGTGTTTCCTCTCTTTTTGTGAATTTCTACTACCTCACATAAATGATAAACAGCATCTTTTCAGCATCTCAACATTTTGTTTAAGATATAGGAGGGTCTGTGTTGTATTCTGAATTACATTATGGTTCTTGAAAACTCTTGAGTCCCAGTAACACAGTTGGTCAGTAGTAGAATTATTTTGAAAATCTGAAAAAAATGAGTCAGCAAGGAAAAAGAGATAAAACCATGATTGCAGTGGTAGTATCAGACTGATCATTTATTTCTTATATATTACTTAGTTTTGAATTATGACCATAGAATATGAGCTAATTTTTCACAATGAGGAAAGTAAAAATACTTTTGGAAGTGAACAATCAACAAGTTACCTGTAGAAATTAAAGGCCTGACTTCCTTCTGGTTCAGAGAAATCAGTGTGAGCTGGCTGTACTTGGTGGATTTCTTCCTGCAGCCTGTTTTGGGACTCACTTTGATGCCCATTGAAATCAATGCAGATTCTTTCAGTGATATGATAGAACTTGAATTATGCCTTAAATTCTTATAGAAGACTCACTGTGTGTGTGTAAGTAATTTAATGTATAAGGTTACCAAATGTTTCCAGAATGCAAATTTGACAAATAACACATCATGCTTTTGACCAGTTGATTTGATCATGAGGGAGAAAAATCAATTATAAATAAAGAAGTTATAGAAGTATAATATGCAGTCCATAAGAAGCCCCAGATATAATAAGTCACACACTGATACCAAATGTTTCTGTGTCATTTGAGGACAGAAAATACAATAATCTTCTACTGTCTCTTCTCACCAGGCACACAGACAGATTGGTCCTGTTCAGAAGTTGGAGAATGAACATAGGAGTAACCTCTCAGAGGTCTTACCAGGTTTTTTTGAAACTGTGATTTGAAACCTCAGAATTCTACTGGTTTTCCTTTTGCTTTCATTCAGCAGGAGGGAGAGGAAAACAAAAAAAATTATTATTTATTTTTTAACCACTTTTGTCCCCAAAATGCCTTTTGATTTTTGGTTGTTTTGTGGGTTTTTTTATGTCAGAGTACATACATGCAGCAGTTTTGAAATGGAGTTTTATGCATGGTGGGAGAGTTATTCTGTCAATAGTTCCTCAGGCAGGGTTGTTTTAGCTTAGTTCTGTGTAATACTCAATAGGACTGAAGTTGTTTTAAGTGTATTTGCCCAGTGAGAGACTTAACCATGAGACTTAACCTCAACTTCACTTTGAACAGACCATAAGGTAAATGTTACAGTGATAACAGAAAAAAAAAAAAAAAAAAGAAAACTGAAGTTTAATATGTTCTCATTAATTCCATAGTAGCTGTTTCCCATGGAGCATATGGGGAATAGAATGTAAAAATAATAATATATTAAAAGAAAATGTTTAGGGAAAAAAAAAGAAAGGAGTTAAGAAATACTCGGTTCCTTTTCTTCTCACTCTTTTTATCAGAAGGAATTAAACACTTGATACTCTTACCAGTAAGACTCTGGTTCAAAGACAGAGTTCTAAAATGTGTGATTTAGTCCCCATGTCTGCAAATGTTTTCACTGAGATTAAGAGCCTAAGCAGACCAGACCAGAACCAGCAAGTGAAAGATTTTTCTAATACAGTATGAAAGAATTTCAGGTTATATTTGCCCATTTTAAAGATTATGAAAATTTTCTTTTCATTCTTTCTAGAACAATAGATGGTAGTGTTTAATTTGCAGACAAGTTCTATGTGTATAAATTATGCCATCTTTAGTCTCATCCTTCATTCTGTTGATACAGTAGTATCATACATGGTCAAGGATATTTGTTCGATAAGCACTCCCCGTGCAAATATATATTCTTCATAAGTTTTTCAAAATCTTAATTTCAAAACTGATTTTAATCTTTTATCCTTCCAAACGTATTGGTTATCGCTATTAGCCATAACACTTATGGATATCCCTGTTAGTTACATAAATATTCCATCCATATATTAACAGCATGTAAGTTGGAGAGGGCCTGCTGTGCATACCAAGGGCCTAACTAACACTCTTCTCTTACATTCTTAAATTTTGTGTAGGAAAATGAGGTAATGAAGTGCTGCAGTGATTTTTATTATTTCTTTCTTTGGTTCAGTGATTAATTATTTTCTAGATTCAGAGAGTGAAATATAAATTAGTATACTTTACTACTTTACTTTTTTAAGCATCTAGTTCATTCCAAAGTGAAAACTGTCCTATATTAGTATGACCTTTTGAGATATCTCATAGCAGTACTATTGATCAATGACACAAGTTTTAGAAATCATGCAGAGAAGCAGCCAGAATCTCAGCTGAAGTCTGTATAAATCTCATCTGTCTCTCTTGGTTGGAGTGATGCTGATGTTGCAATACTTATGCAAAATGGGGAAGAACTTGGCTGCTTTCATACCTCTAAATTTAGTATGTGGGTGGGCCAGGACAGTGAACAGTTTATAACATCTCTGTGCAGCAAAGTTAATAAATCCATTTTGTGTGTGAACCTCTGTAAACCTTTCGTCATCCATTAAGAATGTTGCTGGGCTGTTGACAGTAAGTGTCAGTAGCAAGAAAGAGTGGAGGAAAACCTAATACACTTATTTCCTGTAACATTAAAGCCACTGTAATTATGGGTGGCTTGTCTGGCTTCTTTGGTAATTAAGAGTTTTAATTGCTCCTAGTTCCAGGGAATTAGTTAAGCTTTTCATTATGCATATTGCCTTCCATAAGCATTGGCTCCTCTCATACAGTAAGCTTAGTGACATCATGGAAGTCAATTAGGTTTTTCAAGACAGAGCAATGAAGTACATTTCTTTGTATGGGCTGTATTAGAAAAGGTTTCTGAAAGGCCTTGATAATGCTGTTCTGTGCAACATTTAAGCTTACTCTTCAAAAGGCAAAGCCTGTCAGGGTTTCATTTACTGCCCTCAGAGTCCTCAGGGTCATAACTAAGGTATTAGAACAAAATCTATAGACAGAACCATGCTTCTGTTCTAATAGCAATTGTGCAGGCTTTGCAGGAATGTCTGGTTACATATTTGTAGTTAATAATGGTGATAATGGTCAACATCTGAAAATACCATGCTGTTCAAACTGGAATTCAGTGACTGTATAAAGGAAAAAGAGCACAAAAGAGATTGGTGTGATTCTGTTGGCTCACTTAAAATCATGAATTTTTACTTTATTACATGCAAGGTAGAAAGTACCTCTTACCTTCTCTTGGCAGACTCCAATTGTTTGCTGACACATTGACAGGCAAGAATCAATATTCTAAAAAGAAAAGAAGTCAGAAAGGGTTCATTCCTTCTTCCTCTTCCACAGTCTCTGGTGCAAATGGGTGTATATAGTGCAGACATTTATTACATTTTGCAAAAATGTTTTCTTTGAACATAATAACTTTTTCACAGATTGCAGCTTGATTCTCGTAGAGCACAACCAGAACAGACAAACTTTGTGCATCCCTAATCTCCCCTGGTGAAATAGCTGTGTGTTAGAGAGCCTAAAAGATACCAGTGTGCTGTTGTATGTTCTGCCAGTGTGTCATATCTGGATTCAGTCAAATGTTAAACTAAGTTTAGCAAATCATTACTCTTTACCCATGCTGTATTAGTTGCCACAGTCTATTGCGTTGTGAAGAAAAAGATAAGAAAATCCATCCTGGGTATGTAGGAAGGGATTTTGTAGATCGATAATGACTGTAGAGAAGGACTTAATGCGTGAGAGAGAAATATGTGATAAGGCAGAGTTGCACTGTGTGAAGGCTGTGGGGAAGATTGCACTAACCATCCCAACATCTGTGTTGAATTACTGAAATTACTTATGACAGTAATTTTGGTATTAGTAGTAGTAGCAGTACTAATAATATTGATAATAAATGCAGTCTGAATTGCAGAAGTGTTAGAAGCCACTTGTAAGTGTAGGTCAGAGTTTTTCAAATGGTTGGGTGCCAAAGATTGCTTTGAATTGTCCATGACCAAAAGTTCAAACTCAAGACTCGGTAATGTCAGGAAGAGATGCTTCATTATATACATTCAGGAATGAACTCCAGAAGCATTATCTTTTATTATATAAAAGTTCAGACGAGATTATTTTTTGGTATATTTTTCTTATATGTTTATTATTCAATAGTCTGATGTTAAATTACAAAATACACATAAATAATGTCTTGATTATTTTTAACAACTTTGCTTCCAAACTGTGATCTTGAATGATTGTGACTATTGTAAGACATAGACCTTTTACCTGAATAAACTGTCTCTTCTCTAAAAATAACCTTCCCATATAATTGCTGATTTTCCTTGTCACCGTTTCTTTGGAAGAATTAAGCAAATGGAGCATGAATTCAACAGCGCTTCTGACAAGTGATTTCTGTCTTACTCTCCACTCATCCAAATTTCTAATATTGACCTGACTAGTGTAGTCTTCCCCCTCTTATGTATGTATGTAGGATATGCCACACCTGTAAGTGAAAGCACTGCTTTTGCATTTTGCAGGTTGTAAAGTTGCTTGAACAGTTAAACTGCCTGCTTACAAAGGTATTCAAGAACTTGCTTAACTTTACTTTAAGCTTGTGCTTAAACTCATCCCTATATAAAACAAATCACTTAGGAACATCTGGATAACCAGTTGCTGGGATTTAAATATGTGTGTTGATGGTTTTTTGAATTGAAATGTATTTAAGGTTAATTAACATGCAGATGTTTGAATTGAGATGTTTGCCCTTGTTCTGATTAGGGGTGTGTAAACCAGGAATGGAATTTACCTTTCCCACTAGTTCTGTTCAGGATCATTCTTTCTTTTAAAACAAAAGATTAAAAGTTCATGGTAACATTATTCTTTAATTTTTTCCCCCATATCTCCTTCTTTCTCAGTGTCTTGTGTTTGAAGATGCACCACTTGGAGTCAAAGGAGCCCTGGCAGCAGGAATGCAAGTGGTTATGATTCCAGATGAAAAATTACATCCAGATCTTAAAAAGGATGCAACACTACTGCTGAACTCCATGGAAGATTTCAAACCAGAACTGTTTGGTTTACCAGCATATGATTAATGCCTAATGTCTGTGAACATGCACTTGATGGGAAATTGGGAAAGTGGAATGAAATCCTGTTATGATTTTATGATTGTTTTGCATCTTTTACTCTCTTCCTCAAAACTAAAGCACAAAAATTCTGTTAACACCAAGTCTTCCACACAGTACCTTTGAAAGATGACTAGAATGTTTATGATTTGTCCTCATGATAAATGGTAAATTAAAGCAGCATTTCATCTTGTGAAGTGAATCCAGCCTTGTTCCCTGCACATCATAGTATTTTTTTTCTGCACATCATAATGTTTGGTGGCCAGGTGCCCAGCAAAGCCATTCTGTCACTCCCCCTTCTCAGCTGGACAGGGGAGAGAAAATATAACAAAAGGCTTATGGGTCAAGGTAAGCACAGAGTGAGATCACTCACCAATTACCATCATAGGCAAAACAGACTCGACTTGGGAAAATTAGTTTATTATCAATCAAATGAGAGTAATGAGAAATAAAACCAAATTTTAAAACACCTTCTCCCCACCTCTCCCTTCTTTCTGGGCTTAACTTTACTCCCAATTTTCTCTGTCTCCTCCCCCTCAGCCATGCATGGGGATGGGGAATGGGGGTTCCAGGCAGTTCATCACATATCTTTGCCACTCCTTCCTCCTCAAGGGGAGGACTCTGCACACTCTTCCCATCCTCCAGCGTGGGGTCCCTCCCATGGGAGAGTGTCCCTTCACAACCTTCTCCAATGTGAGTCCTTCCCACAGGCTGCAGCTTTTCACAAACTGCTCCAGTGTGGGTCCACCATGGAGTCACAAGTCCAGCCAGAAAACCTGCTCCAGCGTGTGCTTCCCACAGGGTCACAGCCTCCTTCAGGAACATCCACCTGCTCCAGTGTGAGGTCTGCAGGTGGAGATGTGCTCCAGCGTGAACCTCCATGGGCTGCAGGGGCACAACTGCCTCGCTGTGGTCTGCACCACGGGCTGTGGGAGTCTCTGCTCTGGCACCTGGAGCACCTCCTCCCCCTCTTTCTTCACTGACCTAGGTGTCTGCAGGGTTGTTGCTCTCACATATACTCCTCTCTCCAGCTGCAATAGTACAGTTTTCTTTTTCCTCTTCTTAAGTATGTTATCCCAGAGGCGCTACCACCGTCACTGATGGGTTCAGCCTTGGCCAGCACTGGTTCTGTCCTGGTCCCAGCTGGCACTGGCTCTGTCAGACAGAGGGGAAGCTGCTAGCAGCTTCTCACAGAAGCCTGCCTTCTAGACCCTCCGCTACCCAAACCTTGCCACACAACCCCAATATATCTGTGAATATTATGAAACTATTTAGACAGTTTATTATAACTACATTGGAAGCTTCTTGTTCTGTTTCCACTTGAATGACTTTCTGTTTAGACCTTAACTAGAAATCTGTTCTGGGTTGGCTTTTATCCCATTACATTTTTTTTGATACAGTTATTGCTATCAGCATGTTTATCCATTTCCTCATACTGTACTTGCCCATCTATTCCCCTTTGTATAATGTTGTGGGGGTTTTTTGCAGTTATTTGAAGTAGTTTTGTTATACTTCCTACGTTTTCTTATTTTGTTTTCTTCTTGGGGATTGAATGAGATGAATTCCATAGGTCCCTTACAACTTCTATTATTCTATAATTCTGTCATTGTCTTTTTTGGCATGGTGATCACCTGCTAGGAGCTATACAAGATTATGTGATCCTACAGTTTAATCAAAATGCTTTGCATCTTTCTTCTTTCATTTCCTTATATTCCTCTCATTTTTCATGTTGCTGTGTATCCTTCCCTTTCATTCTTGTGAAATGGATCCATCCTATCTTTCTTTAATTCCGACAAAGTTATGGCCTTAACTCCTTTGTATCCAAATAGCTTTCTGTAGGCCATCTTAACTTTTCCGATCTTATCTCTTTCTTGAGCCCTTTTTTTTGCAAAGCTCCCTACAGAGAGTTTTGCTATCTATTTTTAAAATGCAGAAATTGTAGTTTTGGTTTCTTTAAATACTTAAAATTTCTTTTTCAGGCTACCATAATTTGCACAAAATATTTGTGTTGTCTTCTGTCCTTCGTACTTCTACCTGTTTCTGGCCCCTTGTCAGGACAAAGGTCAGGGTCTTTTTAGAAAACACTTGACATGTAGACAGGTTTTGGTGGAATCCACAAGTACATGTATGACATGGTAGAAGCGATGTCTTTTACTTTGTCTAAAGAAAGCTATATTATGTAGGGTTTAAGACTGTTTTATAAAATGAATGCTTGTATTCAGCATTTGAAGACCTAAATTTCTAATTAATGTCCATAATGTAATCCAAAATATTAGTAAAATATCAAGCTACATAAAGACAAGGAGTGAATATTTCAGACAGACTTCCTTGTATTATGGGAAGACTTCTTTGACCTCTTTTTAACTATGATCTTCCTCACAAAAATCTTTTATAGACATTTTTGGTGTTCTAACTGGTTTAGGTTTAAGGTTTCTCCTCAGGAACAAAAATTAATGAATTATAGACACTTCAGTATTCAGGGTGAGTTTCCTTATGCTGTTTTCCTCCTGGATTTAAAAGCAAACAAACAAAACAAAACAAAAACAAAATTTTACATATTTTATGTAGAATGTAAGTATTTTCTGTTACTGTAGTCTGTTCATACCTAAAAAATTAAGAAAATTATATTCCATATGGTCAGTCACATATGATGGTACCAGAAGATTTTTAGTACATGTAGTATAATGGTTTGCAGTTAAATGCTTTTCATCCAAAGATCAGAAGCATATTTTGAAAAAAAGAGTAAATATTGATTCAGTGTAGGTATTTTGCATATTATGTTATTTATTTAGGCCCATGGATATTGCAATGATTAGTGTTTATACAGTGACAACTCATCCCATCCAATATGAATTCCATTTCTGGTCTTCCCAGACAAGATAATAGACGTTTTGCTGTATAATTCCTCCTTTGACTTGTATTACATAACACGAAGTGTTACTATAGAGCAATAATTCTGAGCTTTCAAGTGTAAAACAGGTGCCTGTTGGGATCCCCTTCATTCATAATTACTGAATTCCAACAGGGAACTTACTAGGTAGAACAAGCTTTAATAAGCTGTAATTAGTAACTTTTTCAAAGTTTTGCATGTATTTAATTTAACTGGGGAGTTTTACAAAAAGTGAAGATGAAACACATCTCATTTACACTTTACTTCGAAGGAACTGTCATCAAAGCTTAGAATTTTCTTGTTAAAGATTGTGGCAGATGCACCTACCCCGACAAAGATGGGGCTTTGTGGCTGTTGAAACATAATGGCTGCTGATTCCTTTTTTGCACCTTTGTTCTCTGGTCTATAAGGTATTTGGGGCCCTCAGCCAGTGAGATCTGATGCTGACTGCAGATCAGATTTGGCTCGGGTATAAATGGAGTCCCCTGGGGGAGCCATTTTGAGATTGTTCCCTCTAGAGCAGCACAGCTGTGGTCAAAGACTCTCCCATTGTGTCGTGATGCCACCCAAGGAGACTCCCTGAGTTTGAGAGCCCTCACTTTTCAGGTGAGTGAGTGAGCATTTTGAATTGTTGTTAAATCCTAGGAATTTCTTGAATTCACTGTGCAGTAATAGTTTTCCTCTCTAGGACATTTGGATCTGTCATTTATTAATGACTGCTGGAGTGCCAATTGATTTTACCTGAAATAAATTTTATTTTAAGTATGTCTTGTTTATTTTGAGAGCCTCTGCAACATTTTTAATTTATATAGTCAGCAGGATGTCGATAGAGGAAATGTAATGGAGACACAGCCATGCCTCTTCTCCCCCAGGTGTACAGTGGGCGAAGGAGAAGTGGTTTGAACTGGTGGCAATTGTGGAAACGTTAGAGGAAAGCCACAGAAGTGTTGGGGGGTGGCAAGGTGAAAGGATCATGTGTGCCTTCTTAGGTGCCAGTTTGTTTCACGTGTGAGATTACTCTGGAATTGTGGAAAAGGATAATTTAAAGGAACAATTAGAAAGATATTGTTCAAGGAAAGAACAGCAATGAGAAAGAGAACAGACATGATTATTGGAACGAAAAATTGAAATTTTGTTGTCACAAGCAAAAAAAACGAGTATTGTCCAGTTTTTAAAGATATTGTGGGTGTAGATCCCGAGGATTGGGACATCTGGGGAGATCCCAATGAAAGCAGTTCAGCAGTAACTCAGCAGGAAGAAATATAGGAAGTGGAAGAAAGAAATGTGCAACCTCTTGTCAAAACAGAAAAACACACAGGTCTGTAAGGCAGGAACCCTCAAACCACAGTCTGCATGACCCTCTGGACAGAACCTGAGGTTAGCGAACTCCAGATGAAGTTTTCATGTAAACTGAGTGAAACTGAAACAGAGTATCTGGAGAATTTCTTTAACGGGGAGGGGGGGGGGGGGGGGGTGTGCAGCAGATCAAATCCTGTTGATTGATGACAAGGCAGGGGGGTTATGAGCTCCCAGAATGTTTTTAACTGATAGACTGGTGGGTAACCAGTCGATACCATCTCGAGTGGCTTATTGGGCTAGGTGTGTGGATCCCAAGCAGAAGGGGGAACCTACTATCAAGGTGAAGGGATTATCGGAACTGGCAGGAGTGCAAAAAGCTGTTTAATTTCAGGCAGTGTATGAGAGGGGGTAGTATAGAATACTGATTGTTGGCTGGTGGACCTCAGCCACCTTAGACCTCTTGGACTCATGGATGCTTTAAAGATGCATGTCCAGTCCCTCAGAGAAAGGTTGCAAAGGGCCATTGAACGCAACCAGTTAAACCCTCTGACCCCTCCTGCGCAAGTACTATGGCTGGAAGTGTTACACAATTTGGTTGCTGGTGGGCATGAGATGGGACAGACTTACCTAGGTGGCGGCGTGGATGGAAATCAGAAGGTTTGGCAAGTCAGGTGAAAACTCCACCCTGAGCAGCCTCCTTGCCAGGAGTTTGAACCTCCCCAAGGCAAGCCAGGTCGATCTTACCCAGGAGGGAGTGAGCTTTAGTGGAAGGCGTTGGCATTGGAGGCATGTGGAGCAATGTTACATGGACAATCCACCAATCACATCTGGAAGCTGATGGAATTGATGGAGGGCAAAACACATGATCAAAGGGAAACACCAGCAACCACACCTCTCAGGAAGAAAAATTTAATCTTTTTGTGACATCAAGAGGGGAACTGAGGTAGTTAAAAAACTAGAAGCTGTGGTGTGGGGGTCGGGCTGCCCACTCCACGTGGTGAATTCCTACCAATGGTTCACTGACAAGGAGCCCTATATACATATCCCTCTGGGTCCTAGATGGCTAAGTTAGGAATTTCTAATTGATACAGGGGGCCAAATTAGTGTTCTAAACAGTCAACAAGCTGGTGAGTTAGGACTTAACTCTCAAGGAAGATTATAAACATAATAGGTGTGACAGGGGTGGTAAAAAAATGTCTTGTAGTCCAAATGCAGTTTTGGTTACCTGGGGAAAAGAGGATGACAGCTGGAAGGTGGCTTTGAGCCCTTATAAGGGAAATATATTGGCATTTGATGTGCTGACAGGTAAATGATGGTATTTACTGAATAAATAGCAGAGTGTGCAGTTTTGGAGGTAGAGGAACAGGGGTGACTCACGTAAGAGTTTTGCATGTTACTCCTTTACTACCACAATCTAGATTAGCCTGTGTCTCTCAATATCTGTTGCCAACTGCTGCCAAAAGGGGTATGTTAGAAGTAATTAATGATCTTGAGAAAAGTGAGATAATAAATCACACACATTCCCTTTATAATTCTCCAGTTTGGCCAGTCTGTAAACCAGATAGATGGTGGCGGTTAATGATTGACTACTGGAGACTGAATAGTAACATCCCACCTTTAGCAGCTACTGTTCTGAGTATAACATCAATAGTGACAGCAATACAGGCAGCCATTCATCCATGGATGGCTTCTTTCAATGTTGAAGACATGTTATTTATGATTCCCCTAAGGGATGAGGATAAGCCCTAGTTTGCCTTTACCTGGGAAGAACACAATACACTGTTAAATGACTCCCACAAGTATACAGACATTCCCCCAGTATTGCTCATAATGCTTTGGACAAACTTCTCGATGCATTGGAGGTGCTGTCGGGTGCCCATATATATCAGTATATAGACAATATTTTTGTTGGTGGAGATGCTAAAGAAAGGTAGGGCAAGTGGCTGAAACCGTCTGGGATCTGTTAATTAAGAATGAACTAGATATTACGCCCTCTAAATGTCAAGATCCTGGGCAAGAAATCAAATTTTTAGGAGCCTGGTGCGTGGCTGGAGTAGTTGCAGTATCCGATAATAATGGGCTATTGAAAAGGGACAAATTCCAGGTAATAAGGCAAAATTGCAGCAGCTGCTAGGTACCTTGGGTTATTGGAGAAAGCATATACTGGGGTTCTCAGTGATTGGTAAGCCATCTTCATCAGGGGCCAGCTTAAATGCCTCTATGCAAATGCAATGTAACATGGGGAATAAACAAGAGGAGACAGAGGTGCACACTCCTGCAGGGCTATGATCTTATTGGCATCACGGAGACATGGTGGGATGGTTCCTATGACTGGAGTGTTGGAATGGAAGGATACAGGAAGGACATGGGTCTTTAGGAAGGACAGGCAGAGGACATGAGGCGGTGTCACCCTCTATGTCAATGACCAGCTGGAGTGCATGGAGCTCCAACCTGGAATAGATGAGGAACCAACAGAGAGCTTATGGGCCAGGATTAAAGGGAGGGCAGGGACAGGTGATGTTATAATGGGGGTCTGCTACAGGCCACTCGACCAGGGAGATGGAGCAGATGAGGTCCTCCATAGACAGATAGGAGCAGCCTCACATTCAAAAGCCCTGGTTGTCATGGGTGACTTCAACCACCCTGTTATCTGTTGGAGGGACAACACAACAGGGCATAAGCAATCCAGAAGGTTCCTGGAATGCATTGATGATAACTTCATTCTCCAAGTGACAGGGTCAACAGTGAGAGGTGCTATGCTGGAACTTCTCACCTATGAGGAGGGGCTGATGAGGAGTGAGACTCTAGGGAAGCCTTGGCTGCAGTGGCTGTGAAATGATGGAGTTCAAGATCCTTAGGGCAGTAAGGAGAGAGCACAGCAAGCTCACTACCCTGGACTTGAGGAGAGCAGGCTTTGGCCTCTTCAGGGATCTGCTTGGCAGAGTACCACAGGATAAAGTTCTGGAGGGAAAAGGAGCCCAAGCAAGCTGACTAATGTTCAAGGATCACCTCTTCCAAGCTCAGGAGTGATGCATCCCAACAAAGAGAAAGTCAGGTAAGAATTCCAGGAGGCCTGCATAGATGAACAGGGAGCTCCTGGACAAGCTCAAACATGAAAAGGAAGCCTACAGAGGGTGGCTTAATGGTAGACATTAGTGCTCTTAATGTCCTTGCTTAATGACTGCTGGAGTGCCAACTGATTGTAGCTGAAATAAATTTTATTTTTATTTTATGTCCAGTTTATTTTGAGAGCCTCTGCAACAGAGATGTAGAGACATTAATAAATATATCACTGACAAAATCAGAACTACTTCATCATGACCACCATGATGAGATCAGCACATCCTGCAATTATAGTTTAATAGCCACATCATTTGCTGATTATTATTAGTCAGAAAACTATCACTTCTAAACTCCCCAGTAAATCCTATCCTATACAATTGTTCTTCCATGAATTTAGTATCCCACCTGACAGTTGTCAGTGAGACTATTGCCCCAAACTGAAATCTGTGAACCTGAGCCATATGGTATAACCTTCCCCTCCTTTTAGTAAAATTCTTTTCCACATACTTTACTGCTTGCTGTTGGCCAACTTCCTGATCCTGTGCTGAACCATTTGACTGTTATTAAAGTAAATATCAGTGTTGTGATTAGCTTTTCTCTTGACTGAATGAGAAATCAAGAGCACACAAAATTAAATTCTTCATCTGTAGTAATCTTAAAAATTCTGTCATCTCCATCATACGTGAGGTGGATTTTCATGTCAGCAGTAGATGACTGTAGCCTGCCTGATTAACCATGTACCAAATATCAACATATGTTTGTATATATTTCTTTACCCACTTTTTGGTTGGATTTGTGGCTCTGTAGCTCGATCATCTCAACAACATCTGCTCAGAAAATAAATTAAAAAAAAAAAAAAAAGATTAAAAACTTGGATCACTTCCTTCCATCTGCTGCTTTCCAGATGAAGTCCTGTTCTCACTGAACTAAAAAAATCCATACCAGATCCTGGCTACAGATCATGAGGACATGTGAGCAATCAGGACATTTGAATGCTCCATCTGTGTTTGTATGAAGAGAACTGTTAAAAACTAATCCAAAAACTCTATCCTGTAACTCAGCAAGCAGACTTCAATCCCAACAAATACTTAACCACGTGCTTAATTAATTTTAAGCATAGAAAGTAAGCAGCAGCTTAATGTTAAAGATACATTTAGTTTTATTTGGCTTAATATAGAACATGTGCTTCAGGCATATCCTGAGAAGAATTCCAGCTTCCACAAAATAAAGACAAAACTTTATGACCAAGGTTTTACCATTGGAAAACAGGATAAGTGCAGCAAGATGGAGCTAAATTCAGCCATGAAAACATATTAATAAAAAAACAAAAGCAAGTTAGTGATGTATGAAGTGTTATACTGGAACTTAAACTCCTTTCTGCCTCACAAGTTAATTAGGTTTTACATTTTACAGGAACTCTAATGGTATTAATATTGGTAGAATTTTTAGATTGTAAAGATATACATAAACAGGAGTTTCATTGAATATATGCAGGTGAAAATTCATTGCATTGGAACAGGATTAATTTCAAAATGCACTCTTGCTTCTGTGAAGCTTGGTTTGCCTTCTAGAAATAAAGATCAGAAAAAAATGGAGATGTTCATTCCTCATTTGGATTAGATGTCTTTCTAAAATGCTATAGTTAAACCGTAGAACCTGTGCCCAGAATCAAGCTCGTGTTGCTTATATTCCAAAAAATGTCTTCAGCAGAAGCCAAACTAGATAATTAGACAAAATTGCAAAAAACTTCATAGTAAGAAGAAATGAAATTATTTTCCACTGCATTAAATTAATCCATATCTTTAACAACTAGAGAATGAAGCTTGAAATTCTCTACTTTATTACTAGCTCTAGATACTGGTTTTCCATACAGAAATCCACATTTGTTTTTTTATCTTGATAAATTCAGATACAAACCCCACTAAATTCCACAATTCCACAGGCCATATGAAAAATCTGTTTCTAATATTTTAATATTAGAATAATATTAAAAAATAAACAAAATTTAAAATAGAAATCTTCTTTTTCTAATTATTTTTTCCCTTTATTTGTTGCTAATTCGCTACTTTGTAACTTCATTGAATTTCCTGTGTTTTGACATTGAGAGGGTAGAACTGTTTTTTTTCCAGGTTAATGGAAATAAATGGAAAGACTGGAGTGGAGGAAAAATAACTCTCAGAACACTTCTGTCCCAAGAGAAACATGGCTGTTGTCAACACTTTATGTTAACCTTCCCTTTGTCTGACACTTCACAAAATGTGGTTCTACTTGACTTATTAAACTGTGAAACAGAAGGAGGATGAGAACTCTTGCAGATGAAAGCAAGTTGGGTGGGAGTGTTGATGTGCTCGAGGGTAGGGAGGCTCTGCAGAGAGACCTGGACAGGCTGGAGCCATGGGCTGAGGCCAACTGCAGGAGTTTCAATGAGGCCAAATGCCGGGGGCTGCCCTTGGGCCACAACAACCCCCAGCAGCGCTACAGGCTTGGGGAGGAGTGGCTGGAGAGCTGCCAGTCAGAGAGGGACCTGGGGGTGTTGATTGACAGCTGTCTGAACAGGAGCCAGCAGTGTGCCCAGGTGGCCAAGAAGGCCAATGGCATCCTGGCTTGTGTCAGCAATAGCGTGGCCATCAGGGACAGGGAAGGGATCTGACCCCTGTCCTCGGCACTGGTGAGGCCGCACCTCGATTCCTGTGTTCAGTTTTGGGCCCCTCACTACAAAAAGGACATTGAATGACTCGAGCGTGTCCAGAGAAGGGCAACGCAGCTGGTGCAGGGTCTGGAGCACAGGTCGTACGGGGAGCGGCTGAGGGAACTGGGGGTGTTTAGTCTGGAGAAGAGGAGGCTGAGGGGAGACCTCATCGCCCTCTACAGCTACCTGAAAGGAGGCTGCAGAGAGCTGGGGATGAGCCTCTTTAACCAAGTAACAAGCGATAGGACAAGAGGTAATGGCCTCAAGTTGCACCAGGGAAGGTTTAGACTGGATATTAGGAAGCATTTCTTTACAGAATGGGTTGTAAGGTGTTGGAATGGGCTGCCCAGGGAAGTGGTGGAGTCCCTGTCCCTGGAGGTGTTTAAGAGTCAGGTCAACATAGCACTGAGGCATATGGTGTAGCTGGGAACTGTCAGTGGTTGGACTGGACGATCTTCAAGGTCTTTTCCAACCTAGACAATTCTGTGATTCTGTAACTCAAACTAAAGCCCATACCAGAACTTCCATGGGCTGAGGTGCCTATGCCAGCAGCAGGGCTCATTGAGTGTGTCTGTGTCTGCACCAATTAGTTCACTACAACAAAAAAATTAGATTTTAGAGGGCAGTGGTTATCATGAGAAAGGCTGTCCGTCTCTTATTTTCTTCAGCCATTTGACATATGGGCTCTACGCCATCATATTCAAAATGTTAGGAGTTTGCTTGCTCTCATGATAAAAACAAGTCTCATCAGGAAGAAAGCATTTCATGTCTCACTCCTCTCTTTGCAGCTTTTTCCTCAGAAGATCTGCAATATGAAACAGGAGCATGAATTAAAATATTAACAGGATCATTGTCAATATCTGAGGTTCCTTTGATTCAAAAAATAGCAGGGCCAGCATTATTTAATGGAGAAAAACAATGGTACAAGAAAGGAGCTGGAGACAAGCAACCCACAGTACATACCATCTAGAACCAGTCTAATGAAATAAAGGAAAAAGAAACAAGAGTCAAGTCTTCCACTTGTCTTTAGCAAAAATGTAAAAGCAGTAATTATTGAGGGAAAATCTTTGCCTTAACAGAAGAAAACCCAGGTCAAAAACATATTCAAAGACACGTTATAAGGCACTGAGATTTATAGAGATAAGAGTCAACCTCCTGAAACACATTTTTTGAAATCAATGTCCAAAGAAAATGAAGCAGTTGGAATCCAGAATCAAAGATGTGTAAATCACCTTTGCTGAGCATCAGAGCACAAATAAATATAGAAAATATATCAGTGTATGCCTCAGTTCAGATGCTAGTAAGATTGTGAAACTGTTTCAATTTTGACTTCAAAATTTTGATTTGTTTAACAACGACAAAATGGAAGAATATGTCACCAGCTTGAAGACAACTGAAAATACGATTTTTCTCCATCATCTTTAGCTCAAACTGCATATTAAGGGAATGAATTCTTCATTGCTTTGAAGTCAACAACAGCCCTGTGGCAACTAGAGCAGTTTGCTCATAGAAGGGGATATTGGAAATGGACTTTGAATTGTCTTTTGCCCATGATATCATGGTTACTTTAAAAAACTGTATTCTCTTGGTGTCATTTACTCCTCATTTAATGAAGAGTAATAGCACTATATAGCCAGCAACTCCTCCTTATTTAGAGAATTTTGGGCTTCAGAGACCAGAGATTTAATTAAGTTCCTGTAGATTTCCCAAAGTAATTTCCACTGTATTACCTGGATGTCTTGCTAGTGATTTAATTACTACTACCTACATACCTAGGGTGTGAGCAGTGCATCTAATAGTAACAGCATCCAATCCAAATCACTATATGACAGAAGGTGAAACTGCTAACTTAACAATCAAATATGATAAAATCAAAAAATTAGGAACTTCAAACTAGTGATTCATTGTGCAGATCATCCTCCTACTTTCTGTGAAAAGGAAGTATTTAGTAGGGGATCATGTAGATCTACAACTGATAGAAAAACACACTTGCCACCGGCTCTCCATACAAAGATGCAACTTGTTTGGGGAAGAATGTAAATATGCTAGTTCAACAAAATAGTTTTATTCCTAATGACTTTTTCCAAAGGCAGGGTGGAAACTTGCAGGGGCAAGAGGAAGACACACACAGTTCAACCATTCTCAGCCTCTTTTGATTCTCCCAGAGTAGGTGCCTGAGACCAAGAAGAGAAGAGGAGTTCTTCCAGCTGTTAACCAAGGTAATGCTTTGTCGTAACAAATGCAGATACATAAATTTTACCTCTGTTCTCAGAGTTTTCTCTATTGCATATGAACTTTAGAGTTAGACAAAAATATGTGAAATGCAGTTAGGCTTCAGTTGCAGAAAATTCACTGTATACATTGCCAGAAATGCAAACAGGCATCTCTGTGACATACCAGTACAACCACTGTTCTCGGTGGTTGTCCCAGCTGTAGCTTCTCATGCTCTTTAGTTAGTCAGCTGAGACACAGCCAAGCACTGGACCGTGGTAGTTAAGCTCAAGAAATAGAAGGTATGTGCTATACTGCGGGGAAAAAAAAAAAAAAAAAAAAAGGTTTTGCTTTTCAGAAAGGGCTGAAAGTCATTCAGCAGTGTTATGCCTTGTGAAATGTCTTTTTGCTGTATCAGAATGTCATTTCAGCAAACAGTAGTTTTATCACATATGAATATTTTACACATTTAACCTGCTGCAGAATATCCATGGATATCATAAGCCACTTTTAAGTAGGGAGAGCACAGTTTTCATTACCGTACCAAAAAAGGGGGAGGAATGGGGTACAGAAGATGGGGGAAATCAAGTGTTAATCTTTGATAAAATACCAGCTTAATTTAAAATCTGTGAAGACTTAGCAAACTGTATTGAATCATTTTATTACTGTGTCTTCATTGCTTGGATATGATCCAAAAGTGCTATATTTTACCTGAAAAATGGAAAAGCTGATTAAGTCAAAATGGATTTCCTGGTAGCCTATGACTGCAGCCTTGTAAACTTATCGATTATGGCCCTTAACATTGTTCTTATTGATGGCTGCATCTGAAATATTGTGAAACCCATGGCTTTCACTTTCTTCAGACCAAACACATTAGGAAAGTGACTTTATGTTTTTCAGTGCAATATGAGGCAGGAAAACATGGTGGATTTCCTCTCCCCCCCCTCCCCCCGCCCCCCCCCCCCAAGCAAATCTTACTGTAAGGAAATTTATTAATCATGTAATTTTATCTTGTCATATTTCTTTAGCCTATGGTATGTACCATGTTTAGTAATGATTTTATCAAAGTTACAGAGCACATATGTAACTGAAATTTGTGGCTGGAAATTAATTGATTTGTCTGGAGTGTACTAAATCCATTCCACGGCTATTTTATCAAATTATAGGATTTTTTTGTGGGTATGATTGAAGGAAGGTTTGTATATGGGAAAAGGAGGGAGGGGAGGGGAGGGGAGGGGAGGGGAGGGGAGGGGAGGGGAGGGGAGGGGAGGGGAGGGAGGGAGGGAGGGAGGGAGGGAGGGAGGGAGGGAGGGAGGGAAGAAATGCCACCCTGCCCATTGAGTTGACTCTGAGCCTTCCTGGTCAAGTGAATCATTTTAGACATGAAAGACATTTTATGAGATCTGTTTGGCTCTTCTCCTTCCAAGCTGAGACTTCATGGGCTTTAAAAATGCAGTATATTTTTCAATGACATTTACCTGGATTACTGACCTTTCCCAGGAAATGGAAGTAAACCTTTATCACTGTAAATTCTATTTTAAAGAAATAGACTGCTTAAAGGACTAAACACTTAGTATGAGCACCCCACAGCAAGGTTTACATTCCCTTTCCAGTGAAAGACTAGGAATAGATAGGTGTAGACTACCTAGTCTAATGTTTAGCAAGTAACAGCACCTAGCAAGCAGCCTTCTCAGAGCAAACTAACTACATTAATATTTACCTCACTTGTAGTCTAAGATTTACAGTTATTTCTACCTCTATGCTTCTGTGGTAGTATCAGTACCTGATCTAGCTATTCTGTAGATAATCTGGACATGTATTATATCAGCTTTTAACTTCTATGATGACCACACCAAAGACCGCATGTTTAAGAGAGTATATCTGTGAGTGATTACATACTGAGTATCTCACAAAGGTAACTGGGACCATCCATCAGGAACTATCATAGGTATTTGTTCTAGTCTGCCTATTTTTATACAACTTCCTGCATTCTTAGTTCAATAATTTATGAAACTTTTTGCTTACGCACTTCATTCCATTAAGCCATCTGAAGTTACTACCACAGTATTGGCCTTGTTGGTCATTATTAAGATGTCTTTTTCACAAGAGCATTAGGTTTCCGGTTTGGTTTGTGGGGTTTTTTTTTGGATTGGTGGGGTTTTGTTTTTCGTTTTATTTAATAAGAGCTAAGTAACTGCAGAACAAACTAGTCATTTCAGAGAAGTGCCAGTGAAATGTATTTTCTCAGACATTGTTTCTTGCCCTGGTTAGGGGAAAGTGAACATCAGAGACTAGACAAACCTCTATGATGGTTGGGTTTTACTGGAAGACTTCTAGCACTGCTTTGCACTGACTTTCTTCTATAGCTAAATGTCCAACACATTTCGTGCCACGATGCTAGGCAAGCTTCATCAACACTTAATTGCTGTAAAGTAACATGTACTAGAATTGTTCATACAATTCTATAGAAAATTTTAAAACAGTACTGCAGACTGTGGTGATTTATGACAAATCACAGTACCATCTTCCTAGCTGGTTTAGTGGTAGTGATAAGACTAAAAGTGTACACGGCACATTTCTTCTTTGACTGTGATGGCTAGAATGAAAGAAAAAGATCTCTCATGAGAGGTACAGGTAATTGCAGCTCATAAAATCCTCTGTTAAATGGGCTATACATCACACAAGTATATGCAGGCAATTTCCTTTTAACCCATCTCCTCTCCCCTGCTACCTTATTCTTCCCCTCCTCCTGCCACATATAAACATTTATTTAGCATGTGCTAAAAATTAAATGCAAGAATTAAAATATTTTAAATTCCTAACAGTAGATCAATACTTTTGTCATGATTGAACACTACAGATCATATGAATTCATCTTTGAAGGTAAGAAGTCATCAACATATATGTGACTCTAATATTAGTGATTAAATGCCATCTTCCCTTCTGGATTCCACAGCTGAGGTGTCATTCTTGGTACGGTATTTTTCAGTTCTCTTAGGTTTACATGAAAACTATTAAGGCAAATGCTATCTTCAAATGTATGGATGTTCATCTGGATGAATATCTTACCTGCCTTGATAATTAAAAAACCCCTTCAATTATTCTCAACAAATTATTAATAGGCTTGTACCTGTATAAAAGTAAAAAAATATAGTTCTTATATGTTTTATAAGTATATGTTTTATTCAGTAAAATCAGTCATCTCTTTAAAAGTAAACTGTCCAAAGAAACGTCTGATAAAATTGTAGACAATCCATTCAAAACTAAAGATTCTCAGAATTCCATATAACCACTGTTGTTTGCACTTATGTATTACACAGAGACCTTGTCTTTGGTATCAGATTCTGACCTAAAAGGTACCCAGGGAAAAAACAAGCCATTTAAAATATGAAAAGAGAGAAAGTTTATTCTGCTAATATACTGGGTTTAGCTGAGCTGGAATTGATTTTCCTCTACAGCAGCCCTCACAGTGCTACGGTGCTGTGTTCCATGCTGGGAGCTGTCAGGGCATTGATCGCACCCTGGTGTTGTGGCTACTGCTGAGCAGGGCTTACACAGCACCAAGGCTCTTTCCGACATTTCCCCCCAGTGGGACGGGGTGGGCAAGATCTTGGGAGGGGACACAGCCAGGACAGCTGACCCAAACCAACCAAAGGGATATTCCAGACCATGTGACGTCTGCTCAGTATAAAGCTGGGAGAAAGGAGGGGGGGGGAGAGGTGTCACCACCCTTGGTCGTCTGAGCCAACCACTACGCGTATGGGAGCCCTGCTTTCTGAGAAGGGCCGACATCACCTCTTCATGGGAAGAAGAGATTAAATCTGTTTGCTTTTTTTTTTTTTGCTTCGATGTGTGGACCTTTACTTTGCTTTGCTTATATTAAAACTGCTTTTGTTTTACCCACAAAGGTTGGGGTTTGGTGTTTTTTTTCATATCTTATTTTCTTTCTCCTCTTTGCCCTGTTGAGAAAAAAAAAAAAAAAAAAAAAGGAAGGGGAGGGAAGTGATAGAGTGAGTTGGTGGGTACTTGGCATTTAGCCAAGGTCAAACTACCACAGCTAATTAAATGAAAAACAACTTGAGATTTATTTGGACAAAGGTAAAATTTGTCACCTCATCAAGGTGTCTTTTGGGGAAACACCACCTAAATCTTTGTTTTACAGTGAATCTCAGACTCACATTTCTTGGTTTACAGCCCAGCATGCTGCCCAGTTATACCTAGTGTTCTGAACACAAATCACTTTTGATGTTGAAGATTAAAACTAATGCACTGGGACTCCGGGAAATACAAAGCCAGCTCATTGCATGGACCACACTAGCCATGTGTAGTCAGGGTGAATAACTAGACTATTGTATGCTAGAAGAACTTCTACATGATAAAATAGCTGCCAGTAGTCATGTTACTTGAAGAGAAAGACAGGGAAAAGGTGTCAACAACTATGAGCAAAATGTGCATAGAATCAGTGATTGTCTGATCACTGCAGAGCGACGAGATGGCAATTCCCCTTCAGTATCAGGAACCACCTTCAGTGCACAGAGCTCATTGCACCAGACAAGCATGTATCTCTAGGTATCCATAATGCTTGAAGTAAGAATCAGCACCATTACAGTTATACCCCCTTTCTAAAGTCCAAACATAGCCATGAAGTCTTTGATTACAGTTCACTAATGATACCATGGTACATTTCCCCTCTTGTACTTGCAGGGTTTTTTGGAAATGCATGTAAACTAGTTGAGTTATTCAACTCCTTTAGTTGTCTGATTGCACAGCTGATTACAGATGTAAACAATCAGCAGACATGAGCTTTGCAGATGCAAGTAATCATAAAACATACACAAAAAATAGAATTCTGCATCATAAAAGTTAAAAATTTGTAATCCAAAATGCATACAGGGATTTGAAATATTGGGAAAATATTAGTCATGCATTTGGATTTTTTAATGGGAAATTTGCTTTAATATTATTATACTGTATTTTAAGTAAACAGTTTGTAATTAGTTTTTTTATAAGATCATTGCTGTCAGGAATATTGTAACCATAACTGCACAACATAATGACCATTGAAAGGAAAATGTCAAATTTACCCAAATACTGTACTTTACCCATATTCCAAATAATTTCATTTTTTAAGTATAGCTGTAAATTTTACAAAGACAAACTTCTGATTAAGAGTAAAAACTAATATAAAGTAAAACCTGTAATAGGAAACACAAAAAGGCTGCTAAATCTAGAATACATGTAAATCCGTAGCTGTCCTTTCTCTTTACAAAGAAAAGAGACAGCTCTCTTACCCCTTTTTTCTATATATCTCTTTCTCTTTTATGCCTTCAAATATGGAGCTTAATCACCCAGGATTACTATGTGTACTCCCTCTGATCAACAGAAAAAGTTAGCATGTCAGAATAATAAGTATTAAAGACAGAGGAAAACAAAAATCACTTCGCTTATGTAAAGCCAAGGCAACTGGAAGCAGTGCGGCTGAGCTGTCTTTCCACACTGTGGATAGGAGCAATGCATACTTCAGGTTTAGGGTGGATGGGGAAGGGTAAAATAACAATCATCGAGTGGATTTTGTTTAGCCTGTGGATTCAGCTTCTTTTTCAGTTTTGATCCAGTGCAAACGTGACCAACCACAATGTAAAAATAAAGGAATAGTGAAATAACCTGAATATAATTGCAACCCTTCAGATGCTTAGTGAAATTAATGTCTCTAGGTCTTTCCTGTGTTGGGTGTGGGCTAATGTGACTGGGGAGCTTCAGGAAGCCCCGTGGGAATGCTTCCATCCATGCCCATCATGGAAAAGATGTTTCAACACACTGTCCTGAGTCATGGACCCAAAGTTTCCAGGGTAGCACATCAGCAAAGAAAATACGTGGATAAATTTCTGTTTGGAGCATGGCTGCTTTGTTTTTGAACAAGGAGTAAAATAACATACAATAAATCCATAATGATTATCATTGGACAAAATAAAAGGTTTTCTCCAGTATTTCTATCTTCTTTTGGGAAACATCGAGATAATATAGTCCCATCACAGTTGATGATAAATTTCCATTACAGAAGTTACTGTGAAGGCTGTTAAGCTCTTTCTCCCTCTCACCCGAATGTACCATCAGCACGTCTATGTAATTTGCATCAAAAAATTATAACAAAAGTGTCAGAGGAGTTCTCTACACTGTCAAGGTTAATTTTCAGAAGTATTGAAACATGGAGGACATTCAGGAAACATCTGTAAGAAAAATGTTGTGCCAATATTTTTAAAAGAATAAATAACCTATTTAGTTATAAGCTTGCCATCATAAAATCAGTCTGATAAAAAAAAAAAAAAAAAAAAGGAACACCTAATATGGGACTCAGTTTATAAAGAATTAAAAGAGATTAATTTAATTAATGAAAATCAACACAGGTTTCTACACAACAGATCTTGTCAAAGTAACTTGAGGGCTTTTTTAATGTATACAAATTTGACTTGTAGAAGTACTGTTGCTATAATATTCTTGGATTTCTATTCTGACCTGGTATGGCACAGTATTTTGATAGATAATGTGAAACAATTAAAAAAATCTGCCTGTTATACATTACGTCTATTAAAAGTTATCTAAATAATAGCTCAGCATAATTATGAACAGGACTCATTTTTAAGTGGCTACAGAGCTGATTCACAGTGATCAGGTTTTGGCTCTGACTTATTTATTGAGGTTATAAGAGTCTTGGGGGAAAATAATTACTGATACAATCTTCAAATGATATACAAATTACAGAAAGAAGAAACAAGCAGGTGGAGGCAGAAGGATGATTAGATAATGGTCAAGAAAAATCTTCACAGGTTGCTAATTGTGCTTCTCAGCAAAGTGTTTATGAATGCAGTCTGTTCCCACAGGATGCAGAACTCTGTTCTTGTAAGCCATGGCTCCAAAACCACTCAGGATCACACTGAATGGGACCATAGGAAATGAGTCTCTGGTGCTGAAGCAGACATATCAGTTAGGAGCTGCAGTGGGCAGGCAGCTCCATGCCCCCAGCTCCAACCAGCAGTGAGGCTGAACACGTATTCCCAGCAGGCACATGCCCACAGAGCACACATATATATACCACATACATTGTTCAGTATGGTATAGTTCATTAAATTGCCAAGCTGCACAGGTAACACGTACAGACACAGAAAGCACTCTCACAAACACAGAGAGCACCAAGGGACTCATCCTCTCCCCCTCTCTGCCTGAGCAGGGTGGAGGTTGACTACTGAAAATACATATGTATATGTGTGCAATGTGGATCCCTCCAGCAGCTGGGCTCAGGCAGCTGGTCTGCCCAGAAGAGTTTTTATCACACTACCAAACAATATCTGCACTCCTGGAACCAGCAACATCTTAATTTTCAAGCCAGAACTGGGAACAAACCATCTACACCTATGTGTGACCCCATTTCCAGCAGAGGCATCCTTGGACCTCAGGCTAGAAAGCACTTGACATGCTGACTCTCCCCATCCAGAAGGGCACCCATGCTCGAGGGGGCTACCTTGTGCACTCCTGCCTTGCACAAGAGGCAGAGCCACTGTGAGCAGAAAGGCTGAAGACAGCCTTGCACACATGCCCAGAGAGATGTCAAGCAAGAGCAGAGTAGCCTCTGAGTTTAGTACTGGTGCCACTGCTATGAGAAAGGAAACTTTGAGAAGCATTTCAGTTTAGAAGGTTTTTTTGTAAGTTGGAAGTCTTAAATTTGAAGCTAGATAAACTGAGATTAGAAAGTAAGCAAGTTTGGAACAGGATGTTGTTGCTAGGACAACTTGTCAGTCAATGTATTGAATTCACTATTTCTTGAAATGTTGAAATCAGAACTAGAAATATTTTTTACTTTGGGGTTGGATATTTAAAAAAAAAAACATGTTTAAATCATGCAAGACCTAAATCAGGGAAATATTTCATTATTTGTTAAGATCATAATAATTTTACTTTGCCTTATAATCTATGAAAATGAGCTTTAGGATCTATATAGTCCTTGCTGAAAGTTCCCAGTCTTTCATCCCACGGAAACATTGAGTTGAAACATCCTTTTACATCATATCCAGGGCTGGTAAGTGAAGATTTTACTAACAAAAACCAGCCAGATTTAATATTTCATGCATTTTTAGTACCAGATACATGAATCACTATTCTTTTTAAATAGTATAGCTATCTGGACAACCATCATTCTTTATGGGCATTGGAGACACATGACTGTATTGTGAAATATTCACTATAAAATATAATATCTTTTTTTTCAAATTAGATTCAGCTTTAAATCTCTTAAGGTAGAAAGGTGTAGTATGTAAAACATAATATCTCAGGAAATTCCTTGAGAATGAATTTTCATGGGTTTGGGTTTTGTGGGGTTTCTTTGTCCAAAAGGGAATTTCAGAAATGCCCCTGCTCACAAGAGTGCTGAGAACAGTGGTGACAATATAGCCATCAACTTTGCCTTCCTCAAGAAAAACAAACCTTCATTTCTTCAGTTCAGAGAAAGAAATAGCAAGGTAAATTAAAGGGTTGTCCCAAAGTGATCTCATGCAAGCAGTGACAAAAAAGGTCTATGAAAATATTAATCCTTTTGCAGTTGTTTTTAATAGGATACTAAGAAAAGCTGAAAAGCGTGACAAGAGGGAGGCAGGGATAATTGTCTTATTTTACTTAAAAAAAAAAAAATCCCAAAGCTTTTCTTTATTTCTATTAAAATAGCTATTATTATAAAAATGCATTAGATGGTCGTACCAGAGTTGATAAGCAGGCAAAAATATGTTGTCTAGTTCATCTGTAATGATATTTAAAAGTTTGATGGATAAGGACTACTGTTTCTAAACATTATCGAATTCACCATGTCATACTCGAATTAATCGGGTTAATATGTCATTATTTTAAATAGTTCATAATTCAACATAATTTAACATAAGGAATATTATGTTGAATAACTCAGGGAAAAAAAGAGAGTTCATGATCTTTGGAAGAAGGGGCAGGCTACTCAGGAGGACTACAAGGATGTTGTGAACTTATGTGAGGAGAAAATTAGAAGGGACAAAGCCCAACTAGAACTTAATCTGGCTACTGCCATAAAAGACAATACAAAATGTTTCTACAAATACATTACCAACAAAATGGAGAATGTCCATCCTTTGTTGGATGTATGGAGAAACATGGTGACAAAAGATGAGAAACAGACTCAGGTACTTAAAGCCTTCTTTGCCTCAATCTTTCACAGTAAGACCAGTTGTCCTCCAGGTACCCAGCCCCCTGAGCTGGAAGACAGGGATGGGGAGCAGAATGAAGTCTGCATAATCCAAGGGGTAGTGATTCGCAACCTGCTACACCACTTAAGACACACACAAGTCAATGGGCCTGGATGGGATCCACCCAAGAGTACTGAGGGAGGTGGCAGAAGTGGTCACCAAGTCCCTTTCCATCATTTATCAGCAGTCCTGGCTAACCAGGGAGCTCCCAGACGACTGGAGGTTAGCAAATGTGACACAAAGGCCAGAAGGAAGATCCAGGGAGCTACAGGCCTGTCAACCTGACCTCAGTTCCAGGGAAGGCTATGGAGCTGGTCATGCTGAGTGCAATTATGCAGTATGTACAGGACAACCAGGGGATCAGGCCCAGTCAGCATGGGTTTATGAAAGGCAGGTCCTGCCTGACAAACCTGATCTCCTTCTATGACAAATGTTTAGTGGATGAGGGAAAGGCTGTGGATGTTGTTTAGCTGGACTTTAGTAAAGCCTTTGACACCATTTCCCACAGCATTCTCCTGGAGAAACTGGAAGCTCATGGCTTTGTTACCTGAAATAAAGACTCTCAAAACCAGAAATCAGTTTAGAGAGGAGATACTGCTTTATTCTGCACTGGGTGCTAAGTGGAAAGCATACACAAATCAAGCAGACCAAAGAAAACTATTTCAAAGTATTTATATACTCCAAAGTACATGATTACATATTTCCTATAATGATTATGGGTTACTTACTTATCACTTCTATCCCCCATTGGTTAGTAGCATTTTCGCTCCAATTTGAAGTTACAGTGGGCTTTAATTTTCTGCACAAGCTCAAAGGGGTCTTCAAAGCACTCCAATCTCTAATTAAACTAATTTTCATTAAACAATTTCAACAAGCTTCCATTTTCTAGGATGTTTCTCTTCTTCAAGAACAGTAGCTCCTGATTAGGAGTTCCTTACTAATTATTGTTGACAGTGTGAAGAAAAGACTGACCTAGTTGATGCATCCAATCTGTCCTTGTATTTGATGAGAAACATTTGTATGGGCAATAATATGTACTATGCATCCTTGGGTGTGATGAGAAACAGTTACGCAGCATACAATTTCCTGGTAAACAATACATCTTTCCCATGGATAGCAAGCACATTAAATTAAAGCGACTCTTAACAAGGTCTCTTGTTCATGGTAACAGATTGGATGGGCATACTCTTTGCTGGGTAAAAAACTGTCCAAGCCCAAGGAGTTATGGTGAATTAAGTTAAATCCAGTTCATGGCCAGTCATAAGTCATGTTCCCCAGGGCTCGGCATTGGGGCCAGTTGTGTTTAGTATCTGAAGTGCTAAGGCTTGGACAACCGGCCCAAGCCAGAGTTGACCTATAGATGAATCCTGTGTATTCTATAACTGATAACCATTGTGCTAGTAGGTATTGTACTAAGTTATAAGAACACACTTATGCTGATGTAAAAAGTGCTAAAGCATTGAAGTACTGAAGCCTGAACAGCAGGCCCCAAGCCAAAGCGGCTAACTCAGTCTGGAATCATTAACAAAGTATGTAAGCTCGCTAGTGAAAGATGCAGCCTAGAACATAATCAGTAGTGAGGATGAAATGCTGAGAGAATGTATCCAACTTCCCTTGTTTAGCCTTGTTCAAGGCTGAGAATCCACATATTTGGCCTTGTTAGAAACTCCCTTGGTCTCCCCCCCTGAGCCCTGGCCAGGCTTTGGGTGGAATCCAACAGGAGAATGAAACTATATGAAAATATTCCGCTCAAAACGAAGGTGCCAGCTATTCTGGCTTGTCGATCTCCGGTATATAAGGCTCACAGCGTCTTTGGAAGCCTCACCTATGGGTGGAGGCACCCTGTAGGATTTCCCACTTGCTGGGACAGGGTCTCTAAACCCTCACTGTAACCGGGGCCCCACAGCCACTGCAGATCTGGGTGATGGTAACGTATGCAAGTGGTGATGGATCTTTCTTAATCACTATTGTCTCTCTTGTGTAGTAATGATTTGATGCATTACCTTGTATTCTCCTGTTTGTTGCTTTAGGTGCACAATTCTGCCTTCTCTTACTGCATGTTTTCTGTATTCACTGTTTCATTATTTGGTTATCACTAGTAATATACGCCTGCTCTTTTCACTCTGGTGTCTGAGTTTAATTGGTATCCTTAATCAGCAAAACAATATCTTTATCAGTAATCTGGACAAGGGGATTGAGTGCACCCTCAGGAAATTTGATGATGACACCAGGTTGGGTGGGAGTGTTGATCTACTTGAGGGTAGAAAGGCTCTACACATGGATCTGGACAGGTTGGGTCAATGGGATGAGGCCAATTGTATGAAGTTCAACAAGACCAAGTGCCAGGTCCTGCCCCTGGGTCACAATATCCCCATGTAATGCTACAGGCTTGGGGAAAGTGGCTGGAAAGCTGATGGGTGGAAATGAACCTGTGAGTGTTGGTCGACAGCTGGTTGAATAGGAGTCAGCATTGTGCCCAAGTGGCCAAGAAGGCCAAAGACATCCTGGCTTGTATCAGAAATAGTGTGGCCAGAAGGATGAGGGGAGTGATCATCCCTCCATAGTCGACACTGGTGAGCTGCATGAATACTGTGTTCAGTTTTGGGCCCCTCACTATAAGAAATACACTGAGGTGCTGGAGCATGTCTAAAGAAGAGCAACAAAACTGTTGAAGGGTCTAGAGCAAAGGACTTGAGGAGTAACTGAAGGAACTGGAGTTGTTTAGCCAGGAGAAAAGGAGCCTCAGGGGAAACCTTATTGCTCTCTACAATTACCTGAAAGATTGTAGCGAGGTGGGTGTTGGTCTCTTCTCCCAAGTAAGAAGTGATAGGATGAGAGGAAATGGCCTCAACTTGCACCAGAGGAGGTTTAGATTGGATATTACAAAAAGTTTCTTCACTGAAAGAGTTGTCAAGCATTGGAATGTGTTGCCCAGGGAGATGGTTGAGTCACCATCCCTGGAATTATTTAAAAGACATGTAGATTTGGTGCTTAGGGACATGGTTTAGTGGTAGACATTGTAGTGTTATGTTTAGAGCTGGACTTGATGATCTTAATGGTCTTTTCCAACCTAAATGAGCTTATGACTATGTATATATGGGCACGTTTTATACATGTATGTTTTCATAATATACCTATTTTTGCCTACTTTTTTTGTTAGCAAAAGAGTGAATTTAGCATTTAACATTCCAGAGTAAACATTTCCTTCCACCTGATTTTATGTGCTAAACACATTGACTTGAAAGAATAGAAAAAATATAGGGGGAAATACAGATTAGAACTATTCTGCTAGACAGACTACTAGACCAAAAAGACATTTTTATATAAAAATACTTCCCTCCCAACCTCCCCCAGAAAGATTTTTAAATCACCTCTACTAAATTCTTTGTGCTACAGTGACATTTCTCTTTTATTCCATCATGCATATATTATGTCCTTGAGTATGTACCTGCCTCATGTATTTTAATCTGTTGTGCGGGGTTTGTGTGGTGGAGTTTTTGGTAGTGAGGAGGGGACTACAATGGTGTCCCCCTGTGAGAAGCTTCCTGAAATCTCCCCTGGCTTCATGTCAGACCCTCCTCTGTCCAAGGCCAAGCCAATGAATGATGGTGGCCATACCTCTCCAATAACATATTTAAGAAAGCAAACCTAGGAGGGGGTGATGACTTTGAGGATTAGTTACAAGAAGGACACCTATATGAACAACGAGGTCAGTGGAAGGAAGCAGGGGAAGTGCTCCGGAGCAGATACCCTCCCCCATATCCCATAGTGAGATGACAGGGCCACCTTCCTGCACCCATGGAGGTCACCCAAAGAGCAGAGATTCACCTGTGGCCTGTGGAGCAGGACTCTCTGGAAAGAAGCAGCCCTTGCTGTTGTAGGTCAGCACAGGGAGGACTGTAACATGCAGGGGTGACCCATGCCAGAGCATCTCAAGAAGAATGCATCCTGTGGGGAGGACTCACTCTGGAGAAAGTTTGTGGAGGACTGTCTCCCATGAGAGGGGAGCCACATGGAGCAGGGGGAAGAATGCAGAAGAATGCCTCCCCCTACCCTTGGAGGAAGAAACAGTGGACTGACTGCACACCCAATCTCCTGCCCCTGTACTGCTGGGGGAGGCAGAAATATCAGGAACAAAACTGATCCCAAGAAGAAGTGAGGTGTGAGGGCACATGTTTTTAAAGATGTGATAACACTTCTTACTGTCCCACTCTGACTGTTAAATGTTGGTTTTGTTAGTGTTTGAATTAAAGGGACATCCTTTTTCTTCCCCTAACAAGCCTGGGTTTTGTCTGTGACTGTTAATGTGTGAATGACCCCTCCCTATCCTCATCTTGTCGCCTGAGACTTTTTGCTTCATTTTCTTCTTCTCTGTGCTGGGGTGTAAGGGGTGAGTGAACAGCTGTGTGGTGATATGTTTCTCTCTGGGCTCAAACCATGACACCTGTATATTGTGCTAGTAGTGTAGCACAGGTCTCCATAGAAAATGTCATACTCATCCAAAGAGCTATGGACTCCAAAATATTCTGCTGGGGATTTTTCTTCTCATTTTGATAAAATAGAAACTGTTGCTGCTGCCCTCACCAGTAGAAACAGAAAATCTCTAGTGGATCTAAGTTCCACAGTTTTGCAGATGTTTGAATTTCCAATTTAAATTTTCATAGATCCGAGACAGTTACAGTGTCCTCATTGTTGTTAGCTCCCTAAACTGGGATCTGAAGCTGTGTGTTGGAAATCATGTGAGCTACTCTGCACAGGCTTGAGGATCCAGATCATACTTCTGCTTGATAGGAGCTTTACCAACTCACTGCTCCGGGTTTATTTCATTCTCCGTGCTATACAAAAAAGACTACTGTAAAATATCTCTTTAGAGGCTTTTAATACTCATAATCACAGTGTTAATTTGGCAGCAAATCTCCTTACATTTCCATTTTGTTTGTTATTCCCTTTCCCTACAAACATTATTTTGTTTATGCTCTTAGAGCATTCTAGCTTCACTGCCACTAGATTCACCCTTGCTGGTGAAGGATATAGATCCTGATAACTCCAATTTAATTAAACTAACAGTTAAATCTCTACTAGTTAGGCAGTGATTAAAATAATTTTATCTGATCCTCATGTCACATTTCCTAATTAAACACACCCCTTTATTGGATTGCTATTCATTTTTAATAAGTAAAGAGGAAAAGGAAAATCATTATTATTAAAAGATATAGCAGCTGGTATAGCTACTGTAATTCTGTACTCTTTAAATGATTAATTAAAGTTAGTATTCTAAAATTTGATTGGTTTTTGTCTGGACAACCATACAGGTACTTTTTGAAAGAAACAATGCAGATTTACAATCAAATATACTTTACTGTAATTATGTGAGATTGAGCTTATAAAATCCTGCCCATTAAGCATTTAATTCTTCAATATTCCCTAGAACAGAGATTATATGGCCATATTTTCCTGAAGACATAAACACTCCAAGAGGAAAAAAGTCCCTGCTATGGATCTTTTTTAATAATGTAAAAAAGATAAACGGGGGTTTGAGGTTTTCTAAAGACCAAAGTTTTCTCTCATAATTTGCAGCAAAAACATAACTAAGGCATGAAAACTTTAAAAAGCAATTTGACTGGAAAGTTAAATGAAATTATTTTTTTCAATATGCCCAGGCTTAGAGAAATAAACCAATATAAATCTATAATAAATTATAAGTATATTTGAGTTGGAAAAGATCTGGGAAAGTATACTCTTCAATGCATAAAAGGGATTGCTTTTGTTCGTAGTTCTTGCTGGCAGAATGTCTTGTTAGTGAGACTGATCAGTATACATTCTTTCATATACACACTACTTACTTTTAATGATAATCTTTTTGTTTTCATGGTCCTTTTTCCCTCACCACATGTCTGAAGCTGAAGTCAGGCATTGGACAAATATGCATCTCCATAGACTTGCCCATAATATTTTGTATATCCTTAACTTTGTACATTTTATATGCTTGTGAAGACAGTACTTATGAATCAGCTAACCATTGCTTAAGACAAGAATCCTTCTGAATACATAGTTAATTCTTTTTGACCTGAAAATTAATGCAACTGATGCACTTAATCTCTTGTCTGCTAAAGGTTTTGTACCTGTCAGCTTCCAGGCACTACTTATGCTCTTTTGTTGGGGTAATCTGTGGATGAGGAGGTACTGCTTTCTCTGAACTAGAACATGCCATCCCTAAGGGAGGTGTATTTAAGGTATGCCTTTGGAAGTATCACTCTTGCAGAAGGACGGATGTTCTCCCTGTCACTTCTTAGAGAAAACAACTTATCTCCATCTTTCTCTTTAGTTTGCAGGAACAATGATTCAAGAAGGCACTGGAAGGGTAAATTATAATACATCCACTGATGTAGTCCTTGTAACTGAGCTACTCTGTCTTGGCCTACATTAGCTGTGCGCAAGACCTGCAACTTTTTCAAGTGATTAACAATAACATTGTAACTAAGCTGACAAAAATCCTCCTATGTATTCGATTTTTAAGCAATGAGAGGTATTGAAGGAAATGTTCTCAACTTCCAAAGTGTGTTGGCCCAATATCTTCTTTGTGCATCTTAGCATTGGGGCTCATTTTACTCTGCAAAATGTATACAAGAAGCACATTCCATTGCTGGGAATAAGACAAAACACTCTGAAGTGTTGATAACAGTCTGAATGTGCCATACAGGATGTACAGACTTTGAATTCACACTGAGAGAGTTAGGGCACACTCATAAATTAGGCTTATAAAGTATTCATCAGATCACTTTTATGCATTGAACTGATGCATATGCATTATACATTTGATTTCCCTTCTACACCTCACTCGCTCGATCCTTCCATACACAATTCATGCAAGCTTAGTCTCTCAAGTTTAGTTAGAAACAGTGGACAAATCTGGAGATGAGAAGAAGGCTGCAAGCTACATTTCCGTGTATGACTGATTTCAGTATATGCCTGTGACTCCGGAGGTTCAAAAATATAATTGTTTATAAACTCACACACCCACTATGGTGCTGTTGTAGTTTACACTACCTGAGGATAATGTCCTTGTGAGTTTACCTTACAAAGAGCAGTGCAGACAAAATGAAAGGACTAAAAGATTGCAAAGTACAGAATTTTGAAATTATTATAGTTTTGGTCTTATGACCATGAAGTTAAAATGTAAAATACAAACAGAAGTATATGTATTTTTTCTGACATGTTTTTTGTTTCCCTCCTCATCTCCTCATCCTGTTTTCACATCCTGTCTGGAAAATGATTGGCAGATTTTACAACAAAGGACAGATAAACCTGAAGATGGTTCCTTCCACTATGTTTCAGATAATTAAAGAAATCAAGGTAGTTGCTTCCATTCAAGAGATTCTAATCCAATTTAAGAAGATAAATTGAGTGAAGTGTGGGAGTTGAAAGTGGGACAAAAAGGTTATCTTACATATTGCAACCAGGACTGAAACAAAGAAAAAAATAGTACATTATGCTTACAGTGGTTATGCTGATTTAATTATCCAAAGAATTCTACTTTCTAGTTCTAGTCAATAGCTATGATTGTAACATGAGGCTTTATCCATAAATATATCTCTAAAAAGAAAAATAAAAATGCTGCTTAAGACAGTGACCCATATTTATAAAACAAGATATATTTCCAATATATACTCATCAAGATTTGCCACTTTCCTGTGCATTACATGTATGCATTACATGCATGTACATGTGTCAAGGAAACAAATGTATGACTGTTTTAAGCGCAAGAGGTATTACAGTTATGATAACTGATAGCAATCATGCATATGTTTCAGTTCAAGGGAAATACAGAGAGGTACAACTCAATGAAATATTACTGGCTGTTTTGCCAATTATTAGGCCCAGCATAAAGGACACAGACAGCATAAAGATGAACCAATAACCAAATTGTATTTGGCACAAAAGGGTCAGGACATGGGTGAGCGCTGGGGGTACAAACAAGTCAGTCAGATTATACATAATTGACATCAATCCCACTGACCCCAACAATGACACAACACAACCAACGAGTGGAATAAATGGTGAAACACAGTATCTCATAGAAAGGATGGAAGACAAACAAGTCAACAAGCCAAACACATAAGACCAAGGAAGCCACATAATGAATCTCTACACAACCCATTTTTACAAAAGCCAGACCTGACTGGAGCCCAGTTCCAGGGAGTTGGGAGAGCCTTCCCCAACAGGAAACTCTGCACAGTGCATCCACCTCACAGACAGACACTGCCCCTGCCTGCACGTGGTCCCAGCTTTTATCCCCAAGTGGGACACCTGACCTTTGGTTACTTAATGCAGACACCTGGGGCTCCTTTACCCAATGGCTCTGTCTGCCAGGCCGGCACCACCCTGGAGGGAAGCCTAAAGGTAAACTCATCGCCCCTTTGTGAAGGGCTGTGGGAATCACCCATATGTCAGCCTTAATTTCGGGCTTGGGGTTGAAACCTCAACATTTCCCTGTCATACAAAACAAAAGCAAAACAGTACTAAAAGCTTCAGTGTTATTACAAAAGTCATGGAAGACAAAATTCTCACTAGGGACATATAACACACTGTTTACAAAGCAATGTATAGTCATGTACTGAATATTAACCTCTCAATCTGAGAAGCAGGGAAAAATTATGTAAGAATAAATAAGTACATATTTTACTAAATAGTAAGGAACACAACAGCTTTTGCATTAGCCCACAGGTCATAAAAGAAGTGTGAATCTAATAAAGATTATCTCCATTGGGGTTGAAAAGAAAAGAAAAACTAAACAAACAAAACCAAACCCACCTGTAAAGGAGACAAAAGTAGCTCTTGTTCACTGTACACCTGTGATAAGAACTCTATTAGACGAAATAAATTGCATGTTACCAAGAGAATGTCTTCCTTCTCTGAAGACATAAGGGACATTTCAGTTCTGTTTGTGTGCTTGTATGGATGAGAGAAAGAGGGTGGGCATGACTCATCCTGACAAACAAAACCTTTTCCCAGAATAAATGTGCAGACCCTAAAAAAAATCAAGGCAAACAAACAATATGTGTAAGAGAGAAAAAGGATAAAACATCTCACATAAATAAAGGATGTGAAAGAACAGATACCCATCTGAGATATCAGTTAAATATAAAATAATGCATTGGTATGCAAGCAGGGAAAAGCAATCATTCAGAGCTTAATGTCTTATGCCATTAATATCATGTATGCATAAGTTGTCTCTTACAATATTGCTTCTAAAAATATCACATTTTCATCTTCCACAATTTACAAAAAGCAGTGCACTTCGCAACCATTAGCCACATCTCATTTCTGTGATAGATTCTTAGTTGATATAAAGCACTGTGACTTCATCTGTGCCAATGGAGCTTTTTTATATTAATTTAAGCTCTTCGTCATTTCCTTAGATGTGCTGTGCAACATGGAATTTTGTGCAGTTGACAAAGTTATTGAACAGAAAATATTTTTAATATTAATTAAAATCCAAATAATATTCCAATCAAATAAACTTCTACAACCACAATATCTAAACACATGTCTACTTTACAGTTGTATGACCACCTGTGAAAAAGGTCCTCCCTCACTTCTTTCTAGTATAACTCCCTTCAGGCAATGTATTACAATACCTATTTTTCATCCAACAACATTCCTCAGTACTTAGACTGGCCAGAGGATCATTAGTGGGGAGAAAAAATCATCTGTCACAGACATAATGTAGTATTTATGTCTCATAAATCCTTGATTAGTTTAGAAGACCCAAACTCCTCTAGGGACTGTAGCAAATTCAAAAGCTGCTTCTAAATGATAGAGTAGATGCTTGAGCTTCTAACCTGCCTTGGTACTAGGTAATAAAAAAAAATTAAAAAAAATACAGGTATACAACAGTTTGTTACATGGAATATATGTTTGCTTACTCAACATCAGGGCTAGCATGCACTCAAACTGCACCTACAGTTTGCAAAATGCAATGCACTAGATGTCAGTTGGTGCAAACTGGCATACTAATGACAAATCGGCACCTAGAGAATCTAATTGGTTGCTCTTACAGGATTTTGTGTGAGGACTGAGGTCCTGATATCATTAAAAAAGTGAGGGTTTTTTTCGATTGAGATTACAAGGGATTTTCATCTGTCTCTTGTTATTCAGCTGTACTTCAGAACATTAGAAAATGGCTTCACAGTAAGAGAGAATGGAAAATGTAGATAGGTAGGGACAATATACTCACAGATCACAATTTATGCTGGTTTTTTTTTTTTTGTTTTTTGTTTTTTTTTTTTTTTTTTTGTTTGTTTTTTTTCCATAATGATGCTGATTTCTACTTTTGGAGGCAACTAGCATTTATCAGCTCATTGGAAGATGGCCAAGGAATATTTCATTTGGATTTATTGTTTTAAAAGCAATGCCTTGGTATGCAAATCTGATTTGGTTCTCAGATTAGGAGAGGAGTACTAAGTGAAAATGTTAATTAGGCTCCTAGCGGCCACTTAACATAGCAGTCCTCAGTTTCAAAGAGCAGTCATTGATGTGCCACAAGTAGCAGCACCATCTCACAGTGGTATCATTCTTCTGAGGTTTCAAAGACCAAAATTGTATTAGAAGATGTCTAAAAATATGTTAGTATTCTAATATTAATTTTCCATATAAACAGTTGCTGTAGTTGCCATAGGAATGTTATATAGTTGCATATTGATAGTGGGGTGGTTTATGTGGTTATTTGAGTAGGAAGATGTCAACATTATGAAGTATTCAAAGGGTCTTGGTCAGACTTAAAAGAATTTTTCAAGCACAATATGAAACTGCTTGGAACAGTAGAAATAGTAATGCTTTCAAAATTTAGTTATTGCATAGGTATATGTTATGTACAGTCTCTGTGTTGTAATGCATAATCTTAGTTTCTCATGAAAAAGAAATAAGCATCTAATCATCACAGGCAACCTTGGGAGCGCTCTTCTGTTCACATTATGGGGACTATACTGTGCCTTTTTGGCATATAATTCATGCAGTCAAGCTGTCCTGAGTTTGTGAAATGCTGGGAACGTGGAAATGTGACTCTTTGACAGACTTCAGAATGCACTAAAGGACTGAAAATAATAATACATTACCTTTTTACAAAATGCCATGAAGAATGTCAAGAAGTAAATGCTTGCTGGGTAGCATAGAGTCCTGATATTCAATTATTGAGATAGAATTCCAAAAATATGTACCCAGCTTCAGGTCCTGCTGTGAATCTCCTTTTTAATCTGGAGTAAATACTGAAAATCCATGACTGCTGAATTCTGAGATGCTAGAAAAACACATTTGCAGATGGACAGGGATGTACCCCTGCTTCTGCAAAAAGACATATGGAAAGCTGAGCCAAAAGAAAGAAGTGATCAAGCCCAGACCACCAAGGATGAGAAAAGCTGAAGGAAAATTAGGTTTGAGGCTCATTTTCCTAGTGACTATAATTGTACTGATAACAAAAAAGCTGGCCACATCCTGTTCTGTGTCCCTGGCACAGCACAGTTTACGTTTTTGTGGCTAAACTCTTGCCTTCCCACAGGGTCTGCTGCTTGCACATTAAGGAGTATCTCTGGCTTGTGCTATCTCTTCTTGAACAGGGTTCAGGACAGGGTTATTTGGCACAAGCCACAGCCATACTCAAAAGCAAGCTAAATGCCGAATGGGAGGGATGCTTAAATGCCTGTACTGTAGACTGTACCTTAGGCAGACTTAATTTACTAGTATAGGTGTAACTAGCACAGAACGGTTGTGAATGATTAGATCTTTATGTCTCAGCTCTTCCTATCAGAGCAGATGCTGACATGTTGGGCTGACTGCAGCTCAGTATTGGCAACATCAGCTCCACCTGTTGAATCCTTTCATTGGACTCTGCCTTTGGGCCAGGGAATGGACTACATGACATCCAAAAATCTTTATGTTTTCTACGAAGCTAAATAAACTACTGCTTCTGCCTGTGACAGCTTGAGTGTATCCTGAGAAATGCTTTAATGATCTGAACAGCTGCATATGCTGTGACAGGACATAACAAGATGATAAGTGACATGAAAAGTTTTGCTGCCAGGACCAGTCGCACAGAATCACAGAATCAACTAGGTTGGAAAAGACCTTGAAGATCATCCAGTCCAACCATTAACCTAACACTGACAGTTCCCAACTACACCATATCCCTCAGCGCTATGTCAACCTGACTCTTAAACACCTCCAGGGATGGGGACTCCACCACCTCCCTGGGCAGCACATTCCAACGCATAACAACCCCTTCTGGAAAGAAATGCTTCCTAATATCCAGTCTAAACCTGCCCTGGTGGAACTTGAGGCCATTAACTCTTGTTCTGTTGCTTATCACTTTGTTACAGAGACTCATCCCCAGCTCTCTGCAGCCTCCTTTCAAGTAGCTGTAGATGGCGATGAGGTCTCCCCTCAGCCTCCTCTTCTCCAGACTAAACACCCCCAGTTCCCTCAGCCACTCCTCGTACGACCTGTGCTCCAGAGCCTTCACCAGCTGCGTTGCCCTTCTCTGGACACGCTCGAGTCATTCAATGTCCTTTTTGTAGTGAGGGGCCCAAAACTGAACACAGGAATTGAGGGGTGGCCTCACCAGTGCCAAATACAGGGGTAAGATCCCTTCCCTGTCCCTGATGGCCATGCTACTGCTGACACAAGCCAGGATGCCATTGGCCTTCTTGGCCACCTGGGCACACTGCTGGCTCCTGTTCAGCCGGCTGTCAATCACCCCCCCCAGGTCCCTCTCTGACTGGCAGCTCTCCAGCCACTCCTCCCCAAGCCTGTAGCGCTGCTGGGGGTTGTTGTGGCCCAAGGGCAGCCCCTGGCATTTGGCCTTATGGAAACTCCTCCAGTTGGCCTCAGCCCATGGCTCCAGCCTGTCCAGGTTTCTCTGCAGAGCCTCCCTACCCTCGAGCAGATCAACACTCCCACCCAACTGGGTGTCATCTGCAAACTGACTGAGGGTGCCCTCGATCCCCTCGTCTAGATCATCAATAAAGATGTTAAACAGGAGTGGCCCCAACACCGAACCCTGGGGAACACCACTCGTGACCGGCCACCAACAGGATTTAACTCCGTTCACCACAACCCTTTGGGCCCGGCCATCCAGACTTTTTTACCCAGCGAAGCGTGTGCCCATCCAAGCCATGAGCAGCCAGTTTTCTCAGGAGAATGCTGCGAGAATGCTGTCTCCTCGTTCTTTTGGGTATCCCTCCTCCCCACCACCACCCTCACAGGCTGTTTTCCGTTGCCACTGCTTCTTCATTACCTCAGCACACTGGAACCACCAGACCTCCAGGTTAAAAGCAAATGATAAGACCTGTGCTGAATGAAAGCTTTGTTTTCAGATTTGACATGCATTCACTTCCTGCACACTGAAAAGTCTCCTGCGTCCCTCATGTTCCCCAAGGAAGTTTGGATGAAAAGTTATTGAGAGATGATTAGTATGCTGCTACTTTTTCAGGCTGGCTTTTCTGACCAGAACAACCAATTTTGACTGCAAACAGAACTGCAATGCCAGAGTTAACATTGCATGTGTCGCCAGCAAAGAAACCCTGGCACAATGAACAGCACACAACTGGAGCAAAGTTACTGCTAGCTAATATCTCCATTAATGGATATACACAAATGATTTCTGAGTCTGTGTTTTTTTCCACTGGCTTTTTTCCAGGTGCTGGAATCCCAAGGATGATGCATGCAAGATCTTAATGGATTTGTGATAAAAATTTTGCGGATTTTTATGATACTAGTTTCCAGTAGATACCCTGTCTGACAGTTTCTTATGGGAGATGCTTGTTTTAGATGACATCTGATGTATCTTTTTATCCATGCCAGCATGTATTTTAAATTGTAGTATTTTGCAGAATCATTCATAAAGGATAAGTGCTGTAGTCTAAGAAAGTCAGTGTGAAAACAATGAAAATAAAATCACCTTCAAAAGATAAAAATGTCTGATTTTTAATACTTCGGGCAGTAAGACTGATGGTTACATAAGGTCCTATATGTGCCTCTTGAGTCTTAAAACAGTATCCATATTCTCATAGTGTATATATATTTTTAAATAAACCTCTCTGAAGAGGCCAGAGAACAAAATAGATCTATTTTATTATTTCACTTTGAAATAGTGTTCTTAAAGTACCAAAAGAGGAAAAAAAACCCAAACTAGCAACACCTCCACAACAGTTACACTGTACAGTTCTCCTATTTGAATATATGAGCAATGAAGAAACCTTCACCTGATTTGTGACTGACACATTTTTATGTCCACTTTCAAGTAAGAAAATGATTTGGAGCTTTGTCATACTAGCAGCATCGATACTAGCAGAAAGTATGGGATACATGATGTAAACAAAGAAGATTGTGTCCTGTAAATATTTCCATGTATTTGGATTTTTTGCTGTCTTTCAAGCTCTAAAGTTCAGTGTTGACAAAGTGATGGAAATGTAAATAAATAATTTTGCTTGCGTGCAAGATATGACTGCTACAGTAATAGGAGAGCTCAGTGCAGTATACCAGTACCTTTTGCAGGCAGAAAACAGAATCACAAAACTGATATTTTAGAAGGTTATAATTAGTTTTTAATCTCTCAGAATAAAATATATTTACAAATCATTCACAATTTAAATTATTTATATGGAAAAAAGTTACTTGCAGTGTGAGTTGTTTTTTATTATTATTAAAATTTTTCTTCTGCATTCAGATATAGTTCAATATTTGATACCTGCAAGCCTAAAATCATCCGTACTAGATCTTCTTCTTTTTTTTTTTTTTTTTTTTTAGATTAGTGAAGGCAAAATGTGTAAGGTTTATGTGATGAATTAAACTTAAAAACTGAATATTAAATTCTAAATTCGTTGTATTGATCTGCTATGCAATCTGATATTTTTATACAATGAAGATGAATTTTTGATTCTCTTGGGAAAGACAGATAATTAGCAGGGGAAAAAGTAATGAATAATGACCATAGCTATCTACATAGCCTGGAGACTCATTGCAGAACACAGAGACCTTCATTTTATATTCAGTTATTTGAAATGCATAGAAATATTGATCAACACAATCTATTAGTGATATCTGCTTTTTGTCAATTTTTTATTTAATATCATAGATATATATTGGGGCATTACAGAGAACTAACTGTGTTTGTTACCTCCCTGGTTGTCCAAAATATACTGAGTATTTGTGATGTTAGGAAGCCCATAAAAGACAGATTATGAAGTACTTATGGAAAAAACATATCAGAGCCATTGGAAGCAATTAACCCTTTTGCTAATAAAACACATGAAGGAGGATGAAATGGACTCTGTTTAAAATAAAAAATAATAAAAAAGAGAGAGTTTCTTTGTCAGGGAAGAAGCCTTCTGACAAATCAGTGAGAAGGAATGTGCATAGCTAATATCTACAGTATATTAGTCCATTGAATCAGTTTGCAATGTTCAGATATACCTCTGTATCTGTGGATAAATAAACATCAAAATATTACTCTATTTTAAGTCCTCATCTATGTTTTTCAATCACATGTGGTAATAAGATTTTTCACATGGCTGCATTCTTCTCTTAATCAACTTTGACTTTTGCTAGGATATTCTGTCTTCCCTCATGTGCCTGAAAACTTCAGAAGCCAGATGTAAATTACATTTTTAAGTAGTATCCCATACCATAAAAATTTCAAACCTCAAATAAAGTGGTGGGAGAAAAGCTAAGACTAAGCATTCATGTTACTGAAAAATTTAACTGCATCTTCTAAGTGTGTTTTTGAAGGACATAAGGCTGACATACAGGAATTGATATTTTAACTTAATGAAAATGCTTGTTTTGAAGGAAAATATTTTATAGTATTCAAACTATTATCTTTGAACAGTCATAATTCCTCAGTTTTGTTTGTTTCAAAGTATTTAAATACAACTTATCTGGCAGAATTTTAAAAAACTGTATAACTTTACCTTAATATACATATAGGGAAAAAAATATTTCTTATTTCCCTCCCTTCTGCCAGAACATAGTTCCATTTTCCACACTTCTTAGTTACTAGTGGAATGAGAAAATAACGGATAAAATAAGATTTTCTCTATGCAAATGAACAGATGTTATTCTTAAAAGCATTATGAAGATTTGCATTTCTCGTTGAAAAAGAAAATTAGTGGGAAAATTGATTAAAACAAAAAAGAAATGTTGCCACAGACTTCTAAAATAAAACAAACCAGTGGAAAATCACATTAAAATTCTGGTTAGAGACTGCCTAAGGGAAGAGAGAAATTCCAAGAAATGTTTGAGAGATGACAGTCTTCACCCTGCACAGCATCTGAGAGAGGCACAGTGCTCAACTTGTATGATTTACAAGCTCACTATGGAGAACAAACGGGGTTATAATGGAAGATGACTTGCTGATAATATTTAATTAAGGTTCAGCCAACACAGATACTCCTTTCTGTGAATACAGACAACAAGCTGAATGAGAATGAATGGAGATTCATCATTAAAAAAATACTTCCCTTTCTACTATGACAATTAAAAAAACCTCAAAACATTGCATCCAGCTATTTTCTTCACATTTGCTTACTTTATTTGGGTTTTATATCTTGTTACCTTCAAGTACTTTGGAACAGTATTTTCCCTTCCTGCTGAAACTTCCTGGAATATTTCCAATAAAAGTTTTCTCTCTTACTCTCATGCTAATTAGTACATGGTAGAGTACTATATTGTGCCATGTATATGCACATTACTGCTACTAACATTTTGCTACTTCTCTCAGTAATTAGTATGAGAGGATGAAAGGACACATTTTTCACTAATGAATGCTCGTACAGCGCTTTGAACATGTAAGGTCCTATAGAAAGATAAAGTGCAATGTTTCCTGTTCTTTCCCTCAAGCTTTAAATCCATGTTTGGCTGGCTTCATCTTTTCTCCTGTGGCTAAAACATTCATTTGCATATTGAATTTCAGTGATGTTAAATCATAAAATTAAAAGAATAAGAATATGGAAGTATTAAAATTTGCATTTACAGGATACACCTATATGAAAAAGTAACAATGGGACCGATTTGCTGTTTCCAGTTTATACTAAAATAACTTGAGAGGGGAGCAACAGTGGTGATCCAGTCCTAGGACTAGGTATAATAAAGAAACCCCACAAGTCTTTTAAGTATAATAAATAAAATTGGAAGTATTTTAAGTAGACAAAGAAATACAATATTTTTGTTTATTTAAATAGATTTAAATTATTGCCTAGACCTGAGCTGGTGTAATTTGATGATACTCTTCTGATATCAAGCTAAATTGATGCACGCAGCTTGTATAGATGAAATGTTGTGCTCTTTTTCAGATGCCCATGCGCATTTCTATAAGACTTGTTTAAACATGATGGGGAAAACTGTGTTTTTTCTGCAGAATTTTTTTTTTTTCCCAAATTCAAAAGCAATTAAGATTTCTTGCTGTTCAGCTGAAGACATTTCATGTTCCAGAGAGTGCTGAGCACTCTTTGGGCGTAAAAATATACTCTTTTTTTTTTTTTTTTTTTTTTTTTCTTTCTCAGTTTGGACACCCAGAAGTAGCGGTACAATTTTTTTCAGAGTTTCCCTTTCTCCTGCACTATATAGTAGATGTCTCAGAGGATCTTGTTTCTTTAAGTTTGTCCAAACTGTTTTTTTCTGCAGAACTGAACATTTAGGCTCCATATATAGTGTTTTTTCAAAAACAATAAAAGAATGATGGATGTTAAAACATAAGCACCGTTTCTTAAAATGTAATAGTTGTGGCACAATAAAAGGAAAGGTTGAGTCTGTGATAGGATAGAAACTTAAACTTTCTGTCTGAGTATGTCACAGAGACTTTTTCTCAAGAAAAAAGTAATAAAGCAAATAAGTTCAGTTTCTTTTGGTTTTTATGCATTTTATTGCAAAATATGAAATATGAGCATTTCAGCAGTATGCACTTGTGAAAAAACAAAACAGATTAAAAAAAAATCTTATTCCATGTTCCAATGCAGTGATTTAAAATAAATTGTTTATTCAGAAGCGGATTTTGGTACAGGACTATCTAATTCCTTATAATTACGTTTGCCAGCATGATAGGATAAAACATTTAAAGTACTCATAAATTATCATAGCAATAACAATACACGTCAGCCTACATTGTCTAGGTTGAGTTATCTTGAATTCAAAATACTTGTACATGTCTATTTTCAGTATTGTTTCACTAACTTCTCTCAGTGCTGGTGTTCTGAGTGTTCAGTGTTCCACATGATGTAAGCATTCTGCCAAATTATTGATATCCTGACTTTGCAAATACAGAATTTTCTCTTCCTGACATAATGAAAAAAACATTAATTTTTACCCTATAACATTTAGATAATTTCTAAGTCTCAGAGAATTCAACTCTACAGCTCCTCTGGATACTCAGCACGAGTAAATTCTTAGAATATCCAGATCAATCAGGATACTTTAACTGAAGAACATCTCTGTCATTTTTAATGTAAGAAAGTGAAAATTGAATACTATATCCACATGAAGTTTTAGTAGTCATCTGTAAGAGGAGAAAGGAGAATTGATACTGTCTTCAGTTTATGCAAAGCATAGCTGAATAGTTTCAGTTATTTTCTCCAGTTTGGATAGTTTGGGGAAGATAACATAGTTCATATTTCCATGGTCTTCTGGAATAAGTCAGGCTTATATATATCAGAGGAGTAGACTGCAAACTTTTTTATTACCCTTGCGTTATAAATATATTGGAATGTAGCTAAAACAACACTGTGATCTTAATAGGAAATATTTTATATGTTCAGTCCAACCAATGCATTAATGAACTATTTCCAAGATTTATAGTTGGATATGGCATGCTCTTTTTCTATAACCACAAAGGTCTGCTCTTCTTCTTTATCTCAGGGGATCTTTCTAAGTCATTGTCTTTTGCTGGACCCTTGTGTTTGTAAGAACCTCTGGTTTTGTTCTGAAGCTGGATAGTTTTGATCTTTTCATTATGGAAGACTCATAGTTTGTTCTCTATCTGCATTTTCTTCCCGTGTCTTTGATAGCCTCAGCATGATCCACCATTTAATTAAGAACTGTATGCAGTTCTAAAGCTTCTTTGTTTCTTTCTTGGATATGTTCTTCAGGGTTTTTTTTATACCCTTCTGGCTACATGATGTTCTGGCTACGTAATTCCTCCTTGGGTAATGTTTCAAAGTCTGACATCTTTTGTTCTGTAGTTTTCATAGAGTTCTTAAATAAATCTAAATCTAAAGATTTTTCATTCAATACTATGTCATCTTTACATTAAGATTCACTTTAATACTTGTAATATACTAGCAACTAGTAATTTTTGCCTCCATTTAAACAATTAATCTTTATCATCTGTATGCTTTATTTTAATATTTGTATTTAGAATCTTTCTATGTATTAGTGATTACCAGTAGCTGATCAAGCAGAAACTTGGTTTAATGTATTGGCTTCATTATTACTGCTGCTTCAAGAATAGCTAAGCAAGATAGAAGGAATTTTCTATAAACCTAATAGCTCCCAGATTGCTTGATAAACTGGATGTGATGTTTTGAACCTGAAAAGTCATCATGGGCTTGTGGGAAAAACAATGTTAAGCAGAAAAGTAAATTTTATCTGTTAAGTACATACCTTCCTAAACAAGAAAAGCATAGAAATGGAAAAAAACTAACCACCCCAACCCTCACCTCAAAAGACAATTTATCTCTTTGTTTTGAGACAATTCAAGTACAGCCAGGCTGTCCCTGACAGAAGCTTGTATGACTTCTTTAAAGCTTTAAATTATACTGTTTCCTCAGCCTATTAAACAGCCTGTTCTGACTTTTAACTATCCTTCTAGTTAGAAGCATGTTTTCCTGATCTATCCAAAATCTTTGCTGTAAATGAACCTCAGTACTTAATGTACTGTATTCAGGGGACGTAAAGAGAAATTGATCATGGTCTTTAATAGCAGCCTTATTTATTGGAGAATTCAATTGCAGTCTTTTTGAATCAGAGGCAAACTCCTTTAATGTATCTTCACATTCATATTTTCTAAATTTTTTAGTGATTTTGATGACATAATTTTGATTCTCAATTTTTCCTAAGTGCCATTGTGAAATCAGTTTATAATACCCAGCAGGGGCCTTTCCATTGCCACTAGTGCTCATTAGGCACCTCTTAGTGCAATCTCACTCTCCTTTGCTTGTCTACATAGTAAGTACTGTCCATATGGTATTATCATTAATATCAGGACTTTAGAACTGATGATCATGGCAAACTGCAGAGATCATTTTGAACTCTGAGGATGTCTTCCAAAGGGCCTGAGTCCCCTTCCTGACCAATGTCATTTTAACATTTTCTCATCACCCTATTCCACTGTCCTGGTTATTAATGAAAATACTGAGCACTACCAGACCTAGAAAAGAAAGTATATCCATAGACCTGCAGTAACTAGATTCTGCTCTGTCACTTTCCTGCTGATATTTAACACTTTTAGTAGATGTAAAACTTGTTCTTAGCTAATTTCATCTACTTTCCCCTAAATTTCCTAATTACAATTGTAATAACAACAGCAAAAAGATAAAGATATAACTTGAAGCTTTACTGCTTCTTTACTTCCCCTTATCATAGAAGTTAATTGAATTGCTACACTTTGCTTAGAAAATGATCTTTTATAAAGATATCAATGGGGATCCTCCTCAAGGCACGTTCTGCAGGCATCTGAGGTGTCACCTGGTCTGCACGAATTCTCAAAGACAAACTGTAATGTTCAGCACTTTAAGTTTTTCTTAGACCATATTTTATCATATAATATCCTCACTATGTTAGACAAAAGCCAGTAAAAAACTCATTCTATACTCTTTTTCATTCTCTGTGATACCTAAAAGGGAGAAAAATACCTTTTCCAGCAGTAACAAACACACTTGGAAATTGTTAACGTTATTCCAATACTAGGTTGATAATTAATTTGTACAATGAGTAGAGTGAAAAGAACTTATTGTTTAGAGGGAAGTGGTATCTTAGAGTACTTACTAAAATAAGGTGTTGTTGGATGGAGAGATATCATTCCCATCTTCCATTCTGATTTTCCTGACAGACTATCTTCTGTATGATAGGTCTCTGCAACTAGCTCCATAACTTCCCTGCATCATACCTGATGGAAGATTTATGATTGGGCATTGTCTGTAGGGACATGATAGGTACATAAAGGGACTTCTAAAGTTATTTCTGAGATTGATCTCTTTCCTATACTATGAATACCCATCTAGCTTCCCACTCTGTTAAGCAGTTAAAATAAGTACCAAGGCACTCTCTTGATTAGAGTTTTGGGCTTGTTTCTAAAAAGTTTTTCTCATCATCATACTCTTCTTGAATGCAATGATATTTTTGTCAGATAGTTTCAACCTAGGCAGAGTCCTTTATTTCAGTTTCTGACATATCAAAGAGCCCTATGAAAGAAAACAGAAGCTGTTTTTCTGGTGATAGTACATAAAATGTATTTTAATATCAGATCATGGCTAGAGATAATATTTAAAGATGTTCCTTTGGTCAGGTCAGCTCCAGACAGTTTTCAAATATATTTTAAGAGGCATTTCCTTCTCGGTAAACGTTATTTTATGGCTGCATTTAAATTAGTCACCTGGGTCAAACCCTTTTGCAATAATAAATATAGATATAGTTGCTGACTGTACGGGTAATAAGTGATTTACATGTCTTGGGGATAACTCTGATTTAGATGTTACTTAGCAAGCCCGAAGAAAGGTAGAAAGTAAAAATGTAGACCATAAAAACATATAAACCAAATGTCTAGAGATCCATTCACTGCTACTGAAAAAAAAAAAAGGATGCAAAATAGGATCAGATTAGAGAAGGTACATTTTTGCAGACATTGTGTGGAAGCTTAAATAACCATGTAAAAACACAGAGTAATGTTGAATCAGCATACCCATGGTTAGCAACCAAACATGGAAGAAAGGCTAGGATATGATGGGCTCTGGTACATTATTTAGATTATATTAAAAAATGCTTATTTTTCACAATTTATGAAGGTTGTTGACTGGTCTGGTGCCTGGCACAGCTCAGCACATAGTTGACAAGGAGTTAATTGAAACTAAATCCAAGTAAGAAAGAGGTTATACCTGCAGGCAGAAGAAAACCCCTAGGGAGCTTTCCATCATATTCGCTTCTTCATTTCAAGACATGTCGCACAAATCATCAAAACAGCCTTTCATTTCTAGACTCCCCTCTGAACCTGGGTTTATAAATAGCAACCTATACTGGAACACCAGTACTAAGAGACTTCTCACTTTTTGTTTGGTGATTAAATGACCTTAACCATGTATACTTTCCTTATCTCATGAATTAATTATCATGATGAAGTTACTGAAGCCTGAACACAGTAAGTACCTACACCCACTGTTCTGCTCTTGGCACTAGCTTCTTGACATTTAATGTTTCATCTAGTGTTTTCCAGTCTGTGACTGATCAGGGCCAGGGTTACCCTGACCTTCAGAAATAAACTACCTAATTCCATGAGAAATGAAGTGAGTCATCATATTTCAGGAGATTAGAATAAAATAATGGAATTCACTTATTGGAGAAACTGAGGAAGACCATAAGATTCACCACTTTCTAGTCCAAATGCAAAGCCAAGTACTTTGAGATAACCTATAATAAAACAAGTCGAAGCTATATAAATATTTAAGTAAAAATTACTGAAAAATATCTGCTTTTACATGTGTTAATTTTATACAGGAAAATAATGGATTTTTTTTCCCTCTGGAAAATGAAAATGATGACTACTGGTGGTAAAAACTATGTTGATGGTAAAAATTTTCTGGAAGACCCAGGAAGAATGAAAGAGAAAAAAAAAAAAAAAAAAAAAAAAAAGAGACTAGTTCAGGTTCACTCCAAACTTTGTTTCTTGGTCATCAACTCGTTTAAAAACTGATGGTTTATGTCACTTTTTTTTTTTTTTTTTTTTTTTTTTTTTTCCCACCAGGCATTTCTAGCAAAAGCAAAAGTTTAGGTCCACATGGTTAAGTTTTAATGCTGTAGACCCTAAGCTACACCAGAAATATGGAGCTGATCTCCCTTTCTAGTTCCCATCAAGTGGTTATCCTATTAGAATGGGATATTGGAGACCCAGTACAAAGCCTACATTTCTGTCTTGTCTCTGAAGCCACCTTCTTCCTTACAGTAACTACCAACTGGGCTGTAAGAGGTACTGAGTTTTTTGCATAACCTATACTGAAACTGATCTACTTCACGTAAAATTGTTTATAGTCTAATATTTAGAAAAAAATCATTGAGACAGTGAGAAAAATTGGTCAAAGGACCTCTTTTGAATTAGGTAAATGGAGAAAATAAGACTAGATTGCTTAATGAGGTTTCCTTCAGCTTAATTACTTTTTCTGTTCATCAAAGTAGTTTCACTGCTACATGAATGAAAAACAGTGTTTTGGAACTACCAGAATGAACTATTTCAATATTTCTTTTTTTACCCTTTTAGTCATTCAAAACTATTGCGTGAATTCCTCATAACCAGAAGAGTTGTGTTTTGTTTTGCTTTGCTTTTTAACCAGTTTTCCAGTATAAGCTCTTCAACAGATAGCTTTGTGATGACTAGACTCAAGGGGCTTCTGAGTCTCAGTTCTAGTGGTTCTTCAGAGATCTTCAGTACTTCTGAGGTGAGGACTTCCAAAATACTGCCTCAACCACTTTTTTCTACTGTGGAAGAGGTAAGTTAACCCCCCTGGTATTATGATGTCAAGATCAGAAAAAGACAGCAAGATTTTGCTTCACTCATTTTCCAGACACTTTTCTCCTTGGAAAAATTGAAGATCATAATGAGTCAATAACCAGTTTCACTTAAAAAACATTGTCCAGATCAGTATCTATCTTGATTTAGTGGCTCCAAGAATCTAAAATAGCTATAGGTAGATTTACATTTAATTTATTGCCTGTCTGCCCCCAAAGCAGAGTTATTAAGGAAGGAATGTCTCATAAAATCATCCACATGCTTTCTCACATATCACGTGAGGCCAAAAGGGAATGAGAGGAGAGCTTGTAGTCATATTTTCACCAGCATCTTTTCATAAACTTGAGAAAGTTAATGGACAAGGGAAGAAATGTCAATTTCCCAAGAGGAAAGGGGGCAAAAATAAACGTTTTTAACTTTATCCTCACTGGAATCTGTAGGAGTTTTGGAAATGCTTGTAAAGAAATCCTTGCTCTTGCCCCCAGAAGCAGAAGAGAGCTGTGGGAAGCATGCCCGGGACATGAAGGCCCCAGTGCTCACTTCAACCATTAATAGTCAATTAATATTCTTGACAGCAATGTGGCTGTTGTTCCCTCCTGTTAGCCTTTTAAACCAGCCTTTGGGCAGGGGAAAAAAAAAAAAAAAGTCTCAATCATGGCTAGAGACAAAAATTCCAGCTTTTCAGGGAAGGAGAATGCTCTAGGATGGGAAAAGCACTGAATGCCATCAGCTTCAGGAAAAAGAATTTTGTTAAAGCAATTTGTATATAGTACTTAGTGTTGTAAAGGTTAACCAGGTCCCCTTTAACCTCTCTCTCTAGCTATTGCAAGTCAGTGTTCAGATCACCTGTTTCTATATCAGTCTTGCTGAATCAGTGACCTACAAACCTAACACCTCCTCCAGGGTAAAAAATGCATGAGCTGTTATTTAATGCATACCCTTAGGGTACATGCTTATTTTAAGTCTCTCTGCTGCCTATTAACATTAACAAAGATTGCTATAGCTTTCCCCATTAAAAAAAAAAAAAAAAAGTAAGAAGAAAAATTGGACTAGAGTGTAATGAAGACTGTTATCCTGACACAGCAAAGTTCCTTTTTTGCTATTTTGCTTTAAAGAGTATAATCATGTGCAAGCAAAAGCATGCAGATAATTACTGAAGCTTTAATAATGTTTTAATTTACTGAGAAAGTAAAATCTCACTGGATGGTCTGGGAATACCCACAACATACCATGACTTTGAAAGGTTTGGGGTAGTTCTTGTGTTGGAATAGTTTACATTGATTTCATAATGTCAAGAATCTCAACCATTTTGTGATTTTTTTTTTTTTTTTTGTAAAAACTCACAATCTATTTTATTATTTACCCTGTTTTAATTTCTTTAATATCCTACATGTGTGTATGGTACTAAGAAACATGCCAGATAACTTTCAAGGCAATTTTAGATGTTCTGCCTTTGAACTTACCATTTTCTGATGTTATCAGCCTATTTAACGAGTCCACTCTTCCATTCACCAAATCATTCTTTTGAGTCATCATATCAAATATATAACTGCAGTGAACAATCATTAAAGAATTGTGTGCAGTGCTTGAAGATGGCTATGTGTCTTTAGAGACTTGTATGTCCCCAGGTCTTGTCATTTTCAGGAGAGACTGCTGCTGTTTCAAAGTCACTGATTTGTACTTTCTGCCTGACTTAATTCGTATGGAGACACACACACAATAAAACTTTTTTCTGAGGACAAAACAAAAACAGGGAAGCAAAGCTTATGTCCAAATACCTTAAAATCCAAGTAGCTCTCAAAGCTCATTTCATTTTTGACACAAAGAAAGGCATCATGCTAAGTCAACTGAAGTATAAGATTTATTGATGCCATTTTCTGCCAGCTCCAGGTAAACAGTACTGATCTACTTTTGAACTTAGACTTTGTCGTGTTTATATTTGTTCACATTAAAGATCACAGTTGACTTAAAGGTAGACTCTTTGGTTGCCAGAATTTAATAGCTGAGAGTGCTATTAAACACAGCATCAGCAAACAAACTGTGGGTGGTCACATTCATCACTGCTTCACTCCCTCTTCTGATATTCTCTGTCTCTTTAAACCAACACATTTTAATTCAGTTTTGAGGCAAAGTGTTTTTCAATTTGTTTCCAATGTTGCAAATAATTTTAAAAGAGGAAGTCCTTGACTGTAGTATACACTGAAAATGGCATAAAACCCCATGAAACAACAGTGCTTAATCAAACGAGATACAATTGTCCGATATTTAGTAAATTGAAAGCTTTCTACTTTGTAATTTAACCAGTTCCCATTTGAAAAAAAAACAAAAACAAAAACAAAAAACAAACACAAAAAAACCCAAACAAACAAAACCCACCACCACCAACAACAAACAAAAATAACAAACAAAAAAACCCCCAACAAAAACTGGATTCCTAAAGGAGTTTTAAATATCCAGGATTCATGGAGGACATCTGGTAAGTTAAGACTATTTTAAGACTTGCTTGGAGAACAGCATTTCTTTCTGATTCAAATCTCTTCTGGCAACTTACATAGCCTGTGACATTATTAGTGTATAGCATTTCCTAAAATATTTCCTACTTGATATGATGTATCTATTGATTGATCAGCAGTTCCTGAGTTTCATCAAGGAGTGATGTATTAAAATGCAAGGTTTAAATAAAAAGAAAAAATTTTAGTAACTTGCAAGCTTTTGCCACATCTGGATTCTTCATTGTGTATGTTGGAACCAATAGCCGGAACAGAGTAGAAAAGGTGTATGCTTATAATTTCTTTTACAAAGGACAAACTTTTTTTTTTTTTTTTTTTTTTTAACAAACAAAGACCCTAAAACTGCAGATCTGACAGAAAATAAGGTTCATTGCTTTCTCTATGGCCTGTAAAATGCCAGGAGAGTTTCAAACAAATAGCAATAAATGTGAAAAAGGGCCACTCTGTTCTCTTCACTTAACTGAAGTGCCACAATAGCCTGCAGTATGTTTTAGCATCAGAATATACAAGTTTTATATTTGAGTAGAGGGGGAGTACCTTTGAACCAAAAGATCTGTAGACCTACCATAATTGCAAAAACAAGCAGAATGATAGAGACTTTTAAAACATTTCAAATAAGTAGCTATTCCATTTGTCAGGCAGAGTGCAATTTATGACAAATGGAGGTCACAGAGCATATTTCTGAGCCATATTTTGGAGCATATTGTAACAAAGGTCTCAGGCATCAGAAACTTCTATGGACATGGTAATTTCCTGTGCTGCCAGATGAAGCTCAGAAATGCATTAAAACACATAACTGAAGAAAACAAGAAATCTAGGGGAAATAATATTGTAGGTCCAGGTCCTTGAAGGTGTTTTGACTTTGCACTGCCCAATTCCTAGGTGTCTTGTTGCCACAAGGTACATGCTTTAGCCAAGAGTTTTCAGAAGGTAACTGCCTTAGGGAAACCAGGGTTGAACTGCAAGGAAAGAACAGGTCTGTCATTTGTCTAGCTCTGGTTGGGCAGAAATCCTCCCTCGTTTTCACATTAACAGTGGCAAACTACCAAGTTTTAGATATATAACTTTTCTGGGGTAACACAATCAGATATTCAGGACTGCTATAGGAAGATTCTATCTTTAGGTGGACTTGATACTGCTATATATTCAAGCCACTGGCAAGAGAGATTTGGAGGATTATCTAAGCTTCAGGTTGAGCTGAGCTCTGAGCAGCTTCTTGACTTGAAGGAAGTACTGATTTTGCATGTCTGGCAATAGAAACATGACTTTAAACAGAAGTAGGTGGCACTGATTATAAGGATTGTAGTAGAAACTTGATATTTAGATACTCAGGCATATACGTATGTCTGAGATTTTAGCCCACGGGGAACATTTTTTCTAATGGTGTTTTTTGACACTTCTGGTGACTTGAGTAAGATTGCTGTGGAGTTTGTGATATTGTTACCTTATTCAGTGTATAAATTGACTTAATTAATTTATTCAGAGGACAACCAAATATTTTATAGAGGCGCTGGCTGCCTATTTAACAGCCAGTTCTGCTGTCTTTATTGCGATGATGTACCTTTCATGAAATATATACTTAGCAGACCAAAATGGACCAACCAGTTTAGTATGCCAAAGGAATCCTTCTAATGTCACACATAAAAGAGAAAAAGAAAGGGGAAGGGAAGGGAAGGGAAGGGAAGGGAAGGGAAGGGAAGGGAAGGGAAGGGAAGGGAAGGGAAGGGAAGGGAAGGGAAGGGAAGGGAAGGGAAGGGAAGGGAAGGGAAGGGAAGGGAAGGGAAGGGAAGGGAAGGGAAGGGAAGGGAGTCAAAAAAAGGTAGAAAAAAGTCAGTTGTGGGTTTAAGCTGGTGATACCTTTAACACACTTGGTTTCATGCTTAGATACATAAAGAGTGAGGGAATATAACAGACATTTCTATATACTCTGGAAAGAAGCCTGTATCTTTTTTCTTTTTAGAAATATGTTTCAGAACTATGTAAACAATTGCCTTTGTATACCAAGCTTTTCTCTGTTAGATCAAGGCTAAGTCTCAATTTTCCTTCAGGTGAGGGTTTTTTGACATACATTATACAGGTGAATTGTTCCCCTTATCAAGAATCTCATTTGGAGATCAAACATCTGCTTCCAGATATTGTCTCTCATCAGGCCTAGGTTCACTGGGGTTTATTTTGCCCTCCCTGAGGAACTTTGGTAGACTTACTGTTCAGCAAGCAGCTGAACTATAATTCCAACAGGAATTTAGTCTAAGAATGGTTAAGTGTCACAATATCATGTTAATGTACTTAGTGAAATACACAACTCTCAATTAAGCTCATAGGGTATAGATGTAAGAATGCAGCAAGGACCAGCAGCTCCCTGAAGGACAGAGCTGGAGGCCAAGGGTGACCCTGTGGGCTGTCTCCTCTCCAGGGGGGACAGACACACAGGGCCTGCACAGGGTGAGCAGCACTGGGTGCTGGGAACAGGGTCACTGACAGCCCCAGGCAGGGCAAGTGATGAGCCAGCCGGGGGCACCACTGAGGGGCAAAAGGATGTGGGAGCCTGAGCTACCCGCAGAGAAGAGCCAAGGTCCTTTGGAGAGGCAGGGCCAGAAAGAGGGCTGGAGACCAGCACTCCAGTCATGTGGCTGAGGCAGGGACTGATGACCCCAGTGGGCTCCTGGGTCCATGGGTGGTGAGGTGGGCAGCAGGTGGGGCTGGGCAGGCACAGTAAGGCCTGTATGTGCCCTCTGGTATACGATGATCTAAGTATAAGCATGTATGTATAAGGTCCATAAATGTATAGGTATACATGCTTTACGATCACAGGAGGAGGCAGACAGCTAGATATAATGCTCAGGTAAATCCATATGCTCACTAGGGAGTCATCTAAGATAACTACTAGGAAGTACCATGGGCAGAGTCTAGCTGATTAATCCAATAACTGAACATCTAACTTTTATAGAGAAGTCTTTCTGGATGCATAACAGTATTCCCACTTTGGAGACTGGATACTTTTGCCACATGTTTCTCCTAATTAAAAATTTGTTTTCCCATATTCTATTAATTTTAATCTTCATTTCAGTGGTGTGAAACATGCTTTTATGCATGAGTTGACTCTATATGTCTCTTTGAGGTATATTATGGTGTGGCAAAGTCTCTCTTGTTAAACTTCTCCGCCATGAGTAGGATGTTAATGAGGATCTGGAGTCCTGGTGATTGTGCTAATCATCTGTCCACAGAGTCATTGTTATTTTCTAGCAAAGTAAGTGTTTTAGCATGCATAAATCAGACTAGAGTAAAAATAAATGAGTTTCTGCCTATGCTGCCTTACCTACAAGCAAGGAGAAGGTGAGATACTGAAATACAAATTCATACTCCATATCAAGGATTAAAGACAGGGATTTCATCTGATGTTCCATATTTTATACAAACCCTAATTACTTACTTACTGAGAAGGTTTCTTGTCATTATTTATGCAGACTCAGAAGCTCTGAGCATGCCTACTGTAGATAAGTGAAATAATAATAAGGTTGTTTTGCAAATCAGTCTTAAATTTAGCTGTAAACTAAGCATATAATCTGTTCAATCATTCACTGCACAAAGAGAAATTTAGGATTGTAGGTGGCAAATAAGTTGGATTTCATAATTTCTAGTTGCACCTAACCAGACAAATACACATCCAAGTCCACTTTACAAATCTTGCCCTTTGTGCTTTTCTAGTTCTTCAGCCGTGCCAGTGAAAGAGCAGCTACTGTCACCAATCCAATTTATAATCAGTCTAGTGGTGTAGATTTGCTTGAATGAACAAGAAGGTTAGTTTTAATCTAAAGTGAGTCTAAATATAGCAGCGTAAGGTTGCTGCTAAATTACCTCTACAACTCCAATCAAATAAGTGCAGTTAAGCCCCCCCCCCCTCCACTTTTTAAAAAAGGCATTTGGAACCAGTTGCAGTGAACAGATGTTGAAGTCATACAATGCTAATCAGCTAGAACTTAGGCACTGAGGTTTAAAAGTGTAAAACCCTTTTACTCTGAGTGATTATGGAATAGTGCATCTGGCTCCTGAAAGAAAAGTTAAGTTTTATATAGTATAAATAACATAATGGATTGCTATTAATTAACTACATTATTACTGAAGAGGCTGTAGCTATAGACTACAGTTCCTCTGTGCACTCTTCCAGACACATGAAGAATACAGAAGAAATGCTACCATCTTTTCCCAAATAACTGACTCTCTGCATATATCGTAGCCAAAACAACTTCCTCACTGTATCTGGAATTAGGAACTGATCCTATTTGACACACGGTTCAATGGAAAACTGATACAACTTTTTTTTAGATTTTCAAGTTCAACTATGGCAGCTCTTCACCTCTAAAATTAGTCTGAAATGTACCATCAGGCACTGGAGGAGACAGAAAGGTGAATTCTGTTACCTTTGTAATTTTTAAACTTACTCCATCAGTCTCTGTTTTTCTGTTCCTTATGTGGAGCTTTTCATTCCTGTTCCTGAGAACAGTTATTTCTGGGGTCATTCTCTACTGAAATTAATTTTATTAATTGCACAAATGGTAAAACACTGTGTACCTGATTTAAGTCTTACAAAGATGGGGCATTTTTGGAGCTATTAGTGTCACAGGAATAAACAGATCAACAGCTACTCTTCATTTTCTGTTCAGTTCTAATCTATTAATTATTTTTGTACTTAGAAAAAAGAAGTTAGGGGTTATTAGAATTAAGTTATCTGCTGATCAAGCCAGAGTAGAATGCTTGTTTCTAACAGCCTCTAATGGCTCTTGCTTCTAAAAATGCATTTTTAAAAATTTATATAAATTTTTACATCCATGTATTCCAATGGCTATAAGCTGTATGCTTCCTGTGCCTTATAGGTATGTCTTACATCTATTTCTGTTTGTTACTGTTCCAAATATTTTTGACCTCTAATTAGGAAAACAAAACACCAAGAACTGTTGTCTTTTTTTAATGAATCTTACCACTTCAGCCAGTGAGCTAATTAGAAACATTTGCAGAATACAGAATAGAATGAATAGGGGGGGTTAAACCATAATTTTATGGTTCTTTTAATCACAGACAGGAAAAAATATGGTTTTTCTTTTGGCAAATGGAAAAAGAAAATAGCAATCTTGTGAGCGTTGAAATGAAAGGAAGGAAGAAAGTTATAGGGTGATACAAAACCAGCTCGCTCCTTTCTGGGAATTTTTTACTGAAGAAGAAGTGAAAATGCTAATTGAAAACTATTCTATTTTTCAGGTAGGAGGTGTCAGATTTTTTTGTAACTAACTGTATTTGGTGTAGGTGTCCAGGTGTTCGTGGTAGAAGGGAGGACTGCAGGGCTGGTCTCTGTGAGGAAAGACCAGGGATGGACCCATGCTGGACACTCTAGCCAGGTCCATCTGAGATTCTGGTGGTGTCTCTGGGAAAACATATTTAAGAAAAGACAAAATGCTGCATAGCAGTCTGTGAGAGAAAGGAACAAGGAAAAAAAAAAAAAAAGTGTGAGAAACAACTCTACAGACACCAAGAAGGTGGGGGAGGTGGTGCTCCAGATGCCAGAGCCATTTTCCTGCAGACCATGGAGAGGATGAAGTGGAGCAGATTGTACTCCTGCAGCCCACGAAGGACCATGGTGAAGCAGATATTCACACTGCAGCCCGTGGGGAACCCCACGTTGCAGCAGATGGATATTCCCTGAAGAAAGGAGCAGCCAGTGGAGAGCCTGCACTGGAGCAGGCTCCTGACAAGAACTTCAGCCCCTGGAGAGGAGCTCACGCAGGAACAGGGGGACAGCGTGAGGAAGAAGGAGCAGCAGAGAGGAACTGTTATAAACGGACTAACTCCCATCGCCCATCCCCCTTGCAGTGCTCAGGATGGGCTGAGGTCAAAGAGTAGAAAATGAAGGAGTGTTATTAAGCCTGGAAAGAAGGGGTGGAGAGAATTTTTCTTTGTATCTCACCATCCATATCTATTTTAATTATCAAAAAATTTGATCAATTATTCCTACATCGTCTGTTTTATCTGTGACAGTAATTGGTAGAGGATCTCCTTGTCTTTGCCTCAGCCCATGAGCTTTTTCATCTTATTTTCTTCCCCTGCCCTGCTGAAGAGGGGGAGTGAGAGAGTGGCTGGGTGGCTGTCTGGCAGTTGGCCAAGGTCAACCCACCAGAGTAACAAAACTTAGCTTTTCAAACTATGCTGTGAAATTCTTGAAACAAAAATACCTTCATTTACTTGAAAGCACATTTTACTGTGAAGAGTTCTATTATCATTATGGGACACAATATTTTATAAGAATTTTTATGTCTAAAATTCTCATCCTGTTCAATTTCTAATTGGAAGAGTGCTATTTCCACCACAGTGATCAAATCACAGGCACAGAATATTGGAGCATTAATTTGTGATGTATATTTAAGCTTATATCCTGTGAATATCCAGTTGTATTCATATGACCTTGTTCTCCTACTGTCTACATCATCTATGATATGGAGACCTGCATGAAATGGTTGCTGACCCTGCCTAATCAAACTAGTGAATTTGGTTAACATGTGTTATCCTTTGGAGGACTTTCTAAGACTGCTACTGATGTTTGGAATCCACCCAAATATATATCAGGAATATGCATTCAATATTTTTATTGAAGTTACATATTTAAAAAAAAAAATGTTGTAGTCATACTCTACATTTTCTTTACGTTACTTATACTGCTTTTGCTGTGTAAAGTATGAAAAACTTAAATAGCACATGGCAAATTTTATAGTTACAGAAATTACTGTCCTGACCAAAAAGTCACTCATACCATCTTTGCTAAGGATAGCCCACAGTTTGGTGGTGCTTTGGAACTACATGCTCCTCAGACTGAAAAAACCCTTGTGCTCAGATTTTCCACATCTTGTGAGGAAATATCTAACATCATCTAAGCTCACGGGCATTTCTTACAGGTTTCAGCAAAACTTACTTATCTGTGCACAGCAATATGGAGGTAAATTACCTTCTTCTTAGAGCAGGGGCACTCCCGTGAGTCCACCTGGGTCAATGGTCCAGGGAAGTTTAGGTTAATTTGTGGTGCCTAAAGAAATTAAGTTCCCTAAAATGTGAACAGTCCTGAAAAATGGGAATAAATGGGGCCTAAACACTCATACAGCATAAACATATACTAAATTTGGAGGCGCATCACACTTCAGATACTTACCTGTATCTCTTGGAAACCAAAAGACAATCTCAGCTTTATTTTATTTTACAGTATTCTCAGAAATTTCCCTTACAATTCTAACACTACATTTAATTTTGTCTCAAATATTTTCTACTTTAAAAATCTTAAGCCTTCAGAAATGTCTTCTAGTAATATTAGATACTCACATGTTTGTTAATATTACCTCTCTTCTTTTACAAGAAAATCTATACAAAAGATTTTTTTCTTAAGTGTGAAACATAAACAAAACTGTTTTAATCAATGTTTCCACCAGGATAGACTGGAGGCTGTTTGTCATTATAGTTCATGAGAGGGCAGATTGCTTCCCAGTATTGAATGTCTTTCAATATTTTCCATGAGAATGGAAACTGTAAACACTGTAAAAAGAGTTATAATTATTGCTGGGACTCAAGAACTGCATAGAACAAAGGGCAAAATTCATTTGCGTGCAGTTCATTTTGGTTTGTTTTTTATTCGCCTGTGTAAAACAAAAAGAGACATTTTATTATTTGGTCTACATGAGATTGCATAATATCCCATGTATTGCAAGTTGTGTGTAAAAATACAGGTTTGGCCACCTGGAATCTATTAAATTGCCTTGGAAATTTTGGGACAAAGCTCTAATTCTGCCGACAGACCTGTGCAGCAAAGAGGCTGAAGGCACTCACTCTCCCTGCCAGACTGGCCTTACTGCAGTTGGAGCACAAGCTGTGCAGAAAGTGGCTCCCTGGGGTGTCTCTGGAGGTGGCAAAACTCTAGTTCCCTGCAGGTACATTGGGAAGTAAGCGATATCAGGTTTACTCCTGCTGAAACAGGAACAACTGAAAACTAAACTGTGATTTTGGTCACAAATTATCCGCAGTTTGTTACAGACTGGAAATTGAACCTTAAGATTTAAAGAGTCAAATACTGACTTTGAAGTTAAAATCCTATTCAGATGAAAGACATCCACACCTCTACAGATGTTATATTGTTCAGCCTGTCTTGACTGTAGAGTGAACAAGACAGAAATCTATTGATTTAAGGAATGAAGGCTACTTCCACAGACAAAGGGTGTAAGAATCAATTTTTACATGAAAGCTCACATTCTGAGCAAAACAGCAAAATCTGTAAAAAGATGTTTATGGAGTATATCACTGTTGCCTTCAGTGAGTATTGATTTGGTATTCAGTGCTTTAAAATATAGGGTTTATATAGGTGGTTTTAAAGGGCTCCATGAAAGGTGATTGAGAAAACTAAATTTATAAATGTGATGCAATTTATGGACATAACTTCTGAAATTGTCTACAACTCTCCTGAGGGGGGAAAAAAAAATGGAATCCAGAAATAGATAAAGTTGAAAAACAGTTAATGGATCTTGAAACTGTGTTTAATTACCAGAATGAACACAAATACAGAAGTTCCCTATACTGCATTTTATATGCTTCTTAATTGAAGTCTATGAGGTAAATTATTTTATTTCCTAATTAAGACACAAACTTAACCTTACCTCTTTATTTACCTTTATCTCTTAACTAAGTGTGTTGGTTATGTCATTTGTGGGGAGCCTAGAGAAGTTTACAAACCACAAGTTAAAGAGAAATCCTGGTGTATATGGTACTTTCAAAGCCAAATCAAACACTCAGAAACATTAGTCATTGTGGTCTTACTACTGTTTTCTGGCAGTCTTAAGTTTTTCTCCTCTAGGAATAGTTCATCAGAGCATGGAACAACAGTTTCTTGAAGTCCAACACTTTTAATACTTTACAGTTGCATTTTCTGAACAAAAAGGAATTAAAAATATGGAATTCAAAATTAACATTCTGGAAAATTGTAAACATTTCATTTGGCTTTATAAAAGGGTTCCACTTAGGTACACTTAAAATAGGTTTGTTTTGTTAAGGCTGAAATGTTTTGGTTTGATTTTATTAACATGATTGCATTATATTAATATAGAAGTAAAATTATCTATTTCTTTGACCTTATTGAAATGAATAATTTATACAGCTCTTCAACAGAAGTGTCAATGAAATAGATATTCATCTGGAATGAGTTGGTTTTGCTGAATTGGTATTTTCCAATGGAAAATGTTACAGCAGAAAAAAAAAAAATCAGCTATTTCTTACTTCTGATACACGCTATTTGTAGAACTATGTCATGTCAATACAGTGCATTGGTATCTCAGCAGCAGTTTTATGTGTTCTTAGTGACTGCCTGTATCTCCCAACTGATTAAAACCCACAATGCAATACAGATGTGAATTATCATATTAAAAAAAATCTCTGCTCAAAAAACACACTATTCTCATTACATCAAGGCTTTTGTCAAAATCGTGCATTGGCTGATGAGCTAAACAGCTTAATTTCATATGTTGTACTTAGTATATTACGACTCCTTAGATTAGTCAGGTGTAAAAGTGTAGTCTAGTAGTCTTCAGGTAATGTCCACAGTGATTTTTTACTTTAGATATTAGACTTTAGACATTATTAGACATATCCTTCTGTACTGTAGCTGGAATTAGGTAAGTGTGGCTTCTAAACTGTTACTTTGAATAATGGTGTTCCTTTCATCAGCTGTCCAGAAATGTCGTTTTAAATTAGATTACTGTTATTAAAGTGTTAAAAACTAAATAAGAAAGGTTATAGTTAAGACAAGTAGTGATTTTTGAATTGCAAAATCAACCAAATTTAAAAATAAAAATAAAACGTTATTTCTATACATTCTTTACACCAAACACTTAATAATGCAAATGTCCTCAAAGTTGTGTTATTAAATCATAGAATCATAGGGTCATAGAATATTTCAAGTTGAAAGGGACTTGTAAGGATTATTTAGACTAACTCCTAATGTTTTCTCTTCACTATGTTTTTTGGAAATGAAGCCATATTTTGGATTTCAACCTATATTTTAATAAATCTGAATTATTAAATTATATTTAAATATAAATTTAGTATTATATGTTAATTTGAGATCCAGTAGCTGTTAAACTGTTTGTATCTATCTTCATTTCTTCTTTTATTTTTGGTTTTCAAATGAAAATATTTTTTTCTGAATAAAAAAATGCCAATTAGTCAAAAAGAAGGAAGTAGTTTCCTGAGAAATCTCTATAACTTTAGTGAGAAATGTTGAATTAATTTTTTCCAAATAACTTTTTCAAAAAACTAATTACTTGTTATTTAAGAAACATATTATCATGCTGTATTATGCATTTATTCCAAGTTCATCTACATCATTATAGAATGAAATGCAATTTTACCTATCTAGTAATAAGATATGATGACAGGATTTATTGATCAATGTCATCCATGTAGCATTTTGCTCTTTACAAGCCTTATTCTGTGTAAGGAAGCACTCAGTGGGAAGTTCTCTCAGAGTGTTTTCAGTTCAGTCAAGGCCCTCCATACTCCGAGTTCAATGTCAACACCAGCAAAGCAAAGAAGCACTGGGAGATTAATACTTTTGGAGCCACTGATCACCCAGAAAGCCACAAATGCTTTGCATCCAGGCCCACAGGATTCACTATAGTGAATTATCACTTTAGGATTATCACTTTAGTGACAAAAATGAGAAGCCTGAATAACCTTGGTTCAGATCTGGGCTCTCACTGCTTCTACATTCTTTCCTGTAAATCCAGGGACTGATACCTTGAAAATCCAGAATTGGCCAGGACTGGCTTCATCCCAACTGACTTCATGTTAAGATGAGTGTATTGGGTTTGAGTGGCAAGGTTTTGGCAGCAGTGAGGCTGCAGGGGTGGCTTCTGTAAGAAGCTGGTAGAAGCTTCCCCCATGTCTGACAGAGCCAGGGCCAAGACGGACCCACCATTGGCCAAGGCCGAACCCATCAACAAGAGTGGAAGCACCTCTGGGATAACATATATAAGAAAGAGAAAAAGTTGCTGCTCAACAGCAACTGCAGCCAAAAAGAATGAGAATATGTGAGAGAAACAACTCTGCAGACACCAATGCCAGTAAAGAAGGAGAGGGAGGAGGTGTTCCTGGCACCAGAGCAGAGACTCCCACAGCCTGTGGTGCAGCCCATGGTGAGGCAGCTGTGCTCCTGCAGCCCATGGAGGTCCACAGTGGAGCAGATCTCCACCTGCAGCCCGTGAAGGATCCCCACGCTGGAGCAGGTGGATGTTACCAAAGGTGGCTGTGACCCTGTGGGAAGTCCACGCTGGAGCAAACTCCTGGCAGGACCTGTGGACCCATGGAGAGAGGAAACCCACTGGACAGAATTGCTGTCAGGACTTGTGACCCTGCAGGGGACCCACACTGGAGCAGTTTGCAAACTGCAGCCCATGGGAAGGACTCACATTGGAAGAGTTCATGGAGGACTGTCTGCCATGGGAGAGACCCCACACACTGAAGCAGGGGAAGAGTCCTCTCCCTGAGGAGGAAGGAGCAGCAGAAACAATGGGTGATGGACTGACCAAAACCACAATTCCCTGAACCCCTGTGCTGCTGGAGGGGAGGAAACAGAGAAATTGAGAGTAAAGTTAAGCCCAGGAAGAAGGAAGGGGTGGGGGGAAGGTGTTTTTAAGATTTGATTTTATTTCTCATTAGCCCACTCTGATTTGATTGGTAATAAAATATTTTTCCCCAAGTCATGCCTCTTTTGCCCATGATGGTAATTGATGAGTGACCCCTTCCTGTCCTTATCTTGACCCAAAAGTCTTTTGATATATTTTCTCTCCCCAGTCCAGCTGAGAAGGGAAAGTGATAGAATGGCTTTGGTGGGCATCTGCCCTCCTTTATTTCTGTGATCTGATTTCTCAGAAAAATCTGCTCTGGACATAAGGTGCCACATTCAGGCTAGGTGTCTGCTCTGAAGGGCTGAAGGCATTCTCTGGAGAGACATTTCCCCTGTGTGTGTGCAAGGCACAGGCTCACCATTTCTAGGTTATCTGCTCATGACTTGGAAATGGAGGCTGGAGCCAGCACAGCAAGGGGTTTCCAACTGCCAGGTTCTGAGTTGTGCAGCCTTTGAAGGGCTCTGCGCTGTGAAGCAAGGCAGAATCACAGACCAGGTGGGTTTGCTATAGATAAAGGGGACAGGGAATAGGCTTGAGGACACATGCACTGATTACTCACACAGCTCAGCTGTAATTTGTTTCTTCTTTCCTTTTAGGCTTGCTCTGACTAGGTCTTGATAATGCAACTCTTAGATGTGGTGCTGCATTCTGGGGACCTACTGTCAGGCAGCAGTGGGAGCCAGCTGCTCTGAAAGGGAAAGGGAATGGGGAGCCAAGGGTGACTGGAAGGCAGATAGGGCAGTGGTCTCAGCAACCCAAGCCTGCTCTAACAGTGCCCATGCAAGAAAGTAAGGCAATGACCATCAGGGCCAGCCACTGTCCAGTGATCGCTGGATAAGTCTTGTAGTGAGAAGGCAGGTCTGAGGCTGAAGGATGGTTACCCAACCAGGCTGCAGCAGAGCTGGCCTAAGAGCCGGGAGCCAGAGCCTGAGGAAAGGGGAAGGGTGGCAGAGGTGGGTGCTGCACTCATGTCCCTACACAGAACTCAAAAGGCAGTACTGACAAAATGCCACCAGTCTTGGCTTTTTCTCCCTCAGCAGTCCTACAGCTCTCTCTAAACAGCATTGTATGCTCAAGCAACCCATAGAGCCTCATGATCCATATTTCCAGAAAAAAAAAAACAACTAATTTTGTCAAATGGAGCACAAAGGACTCAGGGGAGATTCAAGGTAGAGTGCTTTTCAGTATACACATGGGCAATTTGCATTACATAAAACTAGATTTAATGGGTATATCAGTTCTTGCCACTTGATTTCAGGGTCATGGATCAGTCCTCTTTTATTTAGCAGAATGGACTAGGTCTAGTTTGTTGGCGGTATCGCACATGAGCTGGCATGAAACTAGGAGAAACCTGTAATTAATTATGCTTGTAGTTGTTTAGAAGGTTTTCATAATTGATATTGTTTTGTTGGAATGTTTTTAAGTTAAAAAATCTGATTCATCAGAAAATTAAGACCAGATGAAATTTTTAAGATTTTAACAATTGCAGAACTTCAGTGAGATCTAAAATCAGTTGTTTCTGTTACATCAGCATGGTATAACTTCTCATAGCATGCACTTTCTTTAATTCATCCGCCTCTATGAGCTGACCAGTTTTCTTTTACATCCATCTGCTGACAAGAGCACATCTAAGCCATTCTCCTTGTTACAAGCCCAAAGACTTTATTGGTAATGGTGATGTAATTCTATTCTTTTTGTCATCTTATGTCAGACAAAAGTGAAAAAGTGAATTACTTGATGTGTATCAAAAGGGCACTAACTGTTTTAATTACATTATTACTACATGTCTGGAACAGAACTATTTTCTGAGTGATGGGTACTCTTAAAACATAAATGGAAAGTTCAGTTTTCCAGGTCTGAGAAACCTATTGCATTCCAGAATAAATTATCCTGAGGTGAGTGGAATAAAGTCATGTTTCTTTCTCTTTTTTCCTAAATCTTCAAGCAGCTTGTAATACTACGAGCACATAAAGTAGCGGTTTCTTCATATTTCTGACTGCTAGAACTCAAACTGTCTTTGATTCCCAGTTTAGAGTCTGTAAGAATATGATTGAAAGTAATTTGAATTAGAGTGATTAAGTGTTTTGAGTTGCCCAAATGCACTAAAAGAACAAAATAAGTTTCTAAGATACATTCCTTCCTAAATATCTGATCACTTTTAATGAAAAGTTTTTTCACCTCAGAAAAGCATCTACTTCAGGTACACTTATTTATCTATTTTCAGAAACATATGAGAGTTGCATAAATCAGGCTGAAATTCCTTACTGCTCAGATTCCTGGCTCCAACAATGACCAATACTAAATACTGGGAGAATAGTGTAGTGAGTGATATAAGATCAAAGCAATCATATGATAATATTTTACTAAGATATTCTCCCAGAATTCAGCAATTTGTATAAGAGGTGAGTGTGAGTGCTTGAAGTGAGAGGTACTGGTTTTGTGTTTAGTAGTCCTGATGGATTTTTTTTTCTGTGAGTTTGTCCAGTCACAAAGATTTTACTTCTGCAATATCCTGTAGTTATAATTTCTAAAGTAATGTATCATAACTTTTAATTGTGTGAAGAAATGATACTTTTTCTTGGTTTAAACCTGAAATAAAATGTTTTGATTTGATATTTATGGATCTTTGATTAGAAATGAGAGAAAACAATTGTTCCCCATTGACAGTTTTCTCCATGCCAATCACCATGCACTCATTTATTTCTACTCCCTTTGAGACTACAACAAAAGATTTGATGGAAATAGTTAGGTCAAATTCAGAAACTTGAGATGTCAATTTTATCCTTGGTTCTTTTCTCTGTCCACTTTTGAAGACTGTGTAACTTCAAACTTTTTATTCATTCTGTAATCTTGAACACTAGCTCCCCTTCCCCTCTATTTTTTCTTCTTTAACATTATGAATTATGTAATACTGCATGCCATAAACATGTATTGAAGTTTGGCAGATACAGCCAGGGACCTCTTCTTCCATTCCCAGGAGAAAGTTGTACTGAGAATGTAATAACCATGACAATCAGAACTCTGCAGTCAGTCCTTGTCATAAATAACTCCATATGTCTGCCAGGTAACTTGGGACATATATAGAAAGAAACATGCAAACTTTGTATCTTCAGTGATCAGTGATTTTCAAGATGAGATTGTTCATTTCTGTGTAGTAACAACAAAATCAACAGTGGAATAAACTTTAAATTCCTGACTAATTTTCATAATATTTTACATGTTTACGTATTTAGATTGCAGGATGATCCCTTATTTAGTGTATCACACTTTGTCAGAAAAAAATAAGATATGTATTCAAAACAAAATCAAGAACAAAAAGATTAATGAAATCCCTTATATAAGGACCATTAAAAACATTTATTTTCCCCTGAGACCATTCAATTTACTTTCTAGTGATTTGGCTTGCCTCTGGTTAAAGTTTTTCCAATCATCCAAAATTTAATCTAACACTTCAGTGTTTAATCATTCATCAGTTAAAGATTATGAGCTACCTCCCCATTTAATGAATATCAAACACCACTTAGTTATTGAGTGATACTGTTTAAAGATTAGCATGCTTTTTCCTCTTGCAGCTCCTCTTGAGTTATCACCGTTAACTGTAAAATCTTCCTTAATTAGTTGTCCTTTTAACTAAGCTTGATTCAACTTTGACTCCACTGCTCACTTTTCAGCTAGCTTTAAAAAAGTTAAAGAAGAATTTCCCTTCTTGGGATCAAATAATTTATAACATAAAGAATTTGTCTTGTAACATGAATGAACAATGTATGTGAGATACATACAAATTGGGACATAGAAAGAAAGGAAACAGAAATATGAACCAGTCCAATGATATGGTTAGTGGTGCTGTAGGGTTAAACCATTCCTAGGTGCATGTAGAAACATTTGGGTTTGCGTTTCCCTTGGATGTTGATGAATTAGTTAAGTATGCATGCAGCTATGATAAGCATATGGACCACCATTTAAAGTAGCTTTGTGGGCAAAGCAAACGAGACTACATACATTCAACAGTTAATGTAGGAAAAGGGAAAGAGATTTGCTATCAGATAGGCTTTGGTACATTAAAAGGCAGATCTTTGGAGTGCAGATAGCAGACAGCTGTCAGAGTGAACCATTTACAAATGCTGACTTGTGCTTCAGCAGTGATGAGCAGCTCATGCTCTCACTATTGCATTGTAATTAGCACTCCCTGAAATAGTTCACCAGAGATTTGAAGACTGCCAAACTCTATACTTCTTGCCCTGGCCTAGTTTAGATAGCTTTTCGAGCCGATGATGGGGAAAGGTTAATGCAAAAGATTCTGCTCATTAGGAACACGAGAAATATTAAGGGACTTCTTGTATTTTCTAGTACCTACGGTGTCTATGAAGTAATGCATTCAGGGGACTCTGTTTCAAAGAATGAACAATTTATGATGTTAAAAGCAAGAAAAGACTGGCTCTTGATTTTTTTGAGGTTTCAGGGTGGGAGGTTCGTTTTATATGTGAAGTTCTGATCTTTCAGTGCGAAAGATGTGCTGGCATCGGGCCCGTCCCTGGGGCTGGGTCTGGGCGGTGGCCGGGCTGGGCTGTGGGGCCGCGGGTGGGCCCGGCTCGGCGGGGGCCATGGCCGGGCAGGGCAGGGCTGTGGGGAGCTGGAGACCGGCCCTGCTGCGGCGGCGCTGGGGCAGGCGCTGACAGCCTGGGGGGCTCACGGGGGTCCGGGGCCTGCGCACCCTGGGGGGATCCTGGAGGGTCCTGGGCAGGGACAGTGCTCTCAGATACACGACATTCACCTTGCGACATAAATACAGGTTGAACACCATTGAAAGAAGCAAAAATTTAGCATCCCCATTCAGTGCTATAGAGTGAAGCTGTGGTTTGATAAGTGACCATTTGATGTCAGGGTTGTGTGCCATAGAATTGTGCAGAAACCTTGAAGTCTAACTGCCTATGATGACAGTTTCTATTTGATATAAACAATTAAGATTATGCAGTAATGCAAGTTTTATGTCTATTTAAACTTACTAATAATTTTTCAAAACGTTATATAACAGTGAACACAACCAAGCATTTTTACTGGGCAAAAACTTGCAATTAACTCTTTGCTACGTGTTTATCACTATTATCCTCAAAACAAAGAGTTGTGGGCTCCAAGATGTATAATCTTTCCCTCCCCCCTGCACTGCTTTCTAAAGCAGTGATGAGTGCTAATTGGGAAGACTTTCTTATCAGTTCTCAGAGAAGCATATTAATGCTTGTCCTACTTAAGAAGCAGATTATACTAGCAAGAAGGGAAAGCGGGTGGGAACCTTCTCCATCAGCCTTGAAGGGCAGACAGCTCTAGCTCAGGCACAGCCACAAGGTAATGCTGCTGTTTGGCTGGGAGGGTCCCGATGACTAGTCCCTGGATAGCCATGGGTGGATGAACCACGTCAGTAAGCATTTTGCATGAGGAGCTCAGTATTCCACAGCATGAAGGCTAAGTACTGTCTGTTTCTGTATTATTTTGAAAAGTTAGTTTATATAAATGTTTGTTGCTGTTTGTGGAAAAAGGCATCAAGGTTTAAGGTTGATCACCACTGTTTGTCTGGAAAGAGAGTTCAGATCATATAAAACTAATAAACCTCTGTTTTCACACTCAGACTGTAAATTAGTTTTAATCTAGACTCACCTGATTTACAAAGATGGAAGAAAAAACGGAATTAATGCCACCTAAATAATCTGAAAAAGCCTCCATAAATCCCAGTGTTATAAGCAGTTACATCTCTTCAGGAGGGACAGGTGAGGTGAAAGGGTGTAAGAGTCTTTCGTAGTATTAAACAGGAGCAACTCTAAGACTTCCTGATAGTATTAGAGCATGATCTGTATTGCGAATAGGATGATAGTTTAACACAGAATAAGAACACATGTACAGATTAATGCCAACCAATGCTCAAAGACACCATACTACTTCAATCACAATTTGAGAAAGGCAGCTCCCTTCATTTAGATTTTTGTATGTTTTTGCCTCCTTTTGTACTGCATCATAAAGGAGGATAACCAAACAAACCTCTTAAATTTAAGTAATCTTTAAAATTCAGCCTTCTTTTCATAAATATAGATAAAAGGGGTGGGGTCAGAAGTAATTTATCTCCTTTTCTATTTGTCTTCTGTGATGTTCATGGAATTGACTTATCAGCCATTAGCAACCAAGATAAAAGTTTTACTCGGTGGCTGCTATTCAGTCAGTGATTGACAAAGGAGATCCATCTCCCAACTGCACCTCTTTACTAGAGGGCTTCTACTATTTATCTGAGAAAAGAATAATTTCAGTTTAGTTCCTGTTGAAAAAAAAAATACTGTTTTTGTATGAGAGAACAGTAGGAAGCGTTTTTCTTTCTTTCTGGAATGAGTTCACCTTTTTTATTTACAGCATCATTAAATGATGGGAAAAGGTCAGAAGCCCTTTTTTTTTAGTAGTTTTTTTTCCCCTTTTCCTTCATACTGCTTGATACTGTGTATAGAAGATGGTATTACCTGAAAACCTTCTGAAACAAAGATGTCAGGGGCAAAAAGCAAATCTAAAAAAAGGGGGGGAAAAAAAATTCACCTATATTTTCATCACATCTCTTCCTGTGGTAGCTTCTTGTTTAATAGAGCCATGATGGCTCTTCCAGGGAGTCCTTTGGACTAAGCAGAGGCCCTAGGACCTCACAGAGCCAATCCTCATGCATGTCCAGATTGACCCAGTTGTAGGTCTCAAAATCCTGGCATTACGTGGTAAGTGTGATTCCTAGTGGGAGTATTTTTATGGAGTCTCTAACCAAGTCAAATAGCATTGATTATTTCTGACTTCTCCCAAAGTCATTGCAGTCTAATACTTCAGTCTTCCTAGTTAGTGGAATCTAGTGCAAACAGAAAAGCTGCTTTATATTTGATATTTGCCTGATTTTGAGATTTTTGACCAAAGAAGTTGTCCTATTTATATTTCTGGAAAGTAGGAGACAAGGCTATGCAAGTGGCAGAGCTGGTAGAAGACATTTAATGAAACAATTAAATAATGTATCTTAATTCTGAAATCTTATCTCACAAAGAAACAAAATCATCATGTTTTCTGATTTATTGATTTTAGTTTTTCTTCCTCTTTCTTTCTCACTACTTTCATACTTTCAGTAATAGAATGGAGAGAAATCAAGAATAAGAAATACCAAATATCTGTATTGAAAATCAGTTTTCAGAACATAATACAGACATCTCTGCAGTGTTAAAAAAACAGTTGTGTAAGATTTTTGTTGTTGTTTTCCCTAAACTATTCAAATACAGAATAGCAGTTGCAGCTGATCAAGGTAATGTTTAAGGTGAAAAACTAGTTATAATTAACAACATACCTGCTCTCATGATACAGTTGTATGACATTCAAAATATTTTAGCCATAAAGTAAATGGGTTTCTTTGCCCTGTTTTCTCAGTATATACTGAGCTTCTATTTTGCATGGAGTCAGAACAAATCTTTTCAAGACTGGAAATATGAATAGCATTGTACTGTGTATGCAGAATATTGCACCAAGTGAGTATGTGGTGTTTTTTTCTCTCTGGTGACAACTTTCCTGTCCTGGATTGGTTTTGGCTTTTCTTTAGACTTCAGATTGTCCATTTAAAATCACTACAAAAAATATAGCAAAAAAAAGTATTTTTTTTCAAATCGGGTGATGCCTGAACCTGCATGATATTTAATGAGAAGTGGCAAGCAGAAAGAACAGAATCATTCCAAGAACTGGGCGGAGGGTATTATGATGTAGAGCTTCAATGATATAGTGATATCATGCAAATCGTGTGATTTGGACTTGAACTATTCAATATCGTCTCTTGTGGATAATTAGAAAGTTCCCACTAGAGGGATTTTTTTTTTTTTTTTTTTTTTTTTTACTTCAGATCTGCTAGCAAATAGTCATCTTAACTTTTGACTGGTGAAATGGCAGTTGTTTCAGGTCTTACCATAACTAGAATCACCAAAATTTACTACTTTTACTGTTCTTGATGGAAATATTTTGATATTTGTGGGTTATAACTTCATTCATGAATAGAAAGACCATTACAAAATTATCTGCTCAATAAAAATCATTCTTATTATGGTTAGGGGGATGGGTAGATGTGGTTTTTTGCTTGCCTTTTTTTTTTTTTTTTTCATAAATGTCCAATATAACAGCTATTGCTGATAACCACAAAGAAAACAGACATTGTCACAGAAAACAATGATTGCTTTTCAATTTTGCTTTCATCTGAAACCTCTTTGCTCTTGGTGAATCCTCACATAATAGATCTGGTGGCTTCATGAATACATTAAACAATCTGTAAGGACTGCCTCAGTAGTAAGTGCTGATGCATCAGTCAGAATGTGTTGTGGGAATGGGAACTTGAGAAAGTAGTATCTGTCTACAATTGAAAGGTATTGACAAATGACCCAGAGAGCCTTAATGTGAAGCCTGCCCTCTTTCTTGAAATCTTTTTTTTTTTTTTTTAATGCCTTTAGGAGGTGTTACAGGTAGTCATAAAGTACAGACATGCAAGGATATTCTTAACAATGCTGAATACGTTATCTGAATGAAAACACTTTTCCCCATTATCTGTTAGGTTATATGAGAAAATAACTTGAAAAAATACACAGAACACAATGCACTTCCCATTAATTGACTTCAAATGTTTTTTCTTGCTTTTTAATAGGAATCAGATGGAATGTCTATGCAGTAAGTGCTGATTCTATTTTTTAAAAAATTTAAATACATATAAAAGAGAAAAAGGAATTCTTTAGAGCTTTGTAATATGTTCTTAGAAGTACTGTGGAAAGAACTATTTTCAGAGATACAGAGAGCTGTGTTTTGTATGGTCAGCTTTTTTATAGCTTGATTGAAGCACAGCCTTTTGTCCTCAGCATTGGATACTGGTACATAGTGATAACCTGATACGGTTCAGTAAATTCTGTGCTACAACAGGTTAAGATATTTGTTTGTTCCACCGGGTTTTGAGAGCTACCATTCATCCTTTCAACCCAAAACTTTCCTTCATTTCTTCTCATTTCACAGAAGCATCACAATTTTGCTAAATAGTTTTGATGTGTTGCTGACATAATCTTTGGAGGAAAAAGCAAACAGTTATTGCCTATACCTTTAATGAGAAACTTCTTGTATAACATCAAGACTAATTTGGACGAACATTGCAGGTATCCACAGAGCACAAGCAATATCTTTTGCAAAGAACTACCATAAAAAAGCCTTTGGGGAAGATACAATCTGCCTTGTACAGAAATAAAGCCAATTCTATTTCCCACTCTCCCTTAAATGTAAGCTGCTTAGTGGAGTATCTCAAAAAAAGGATAAAATCTAGAGATTAAAAAGTCATATGACACATAAATCAAAAGAACAGAAGGGGTTGAAAATGAGTTTGTAAAGAAGTAATTTTTTAGCATTCACTATAATTGGTCTGCTACAGTACTTATCCATTATCTGCTTTTTTTAGTTATCACCATTTTTCTGGAACATGATGGATAATTGTACTTAGGAATTTGAAAGTAAAATGTGGCATTTGCATAAAGAATTCATTTTTAACTTAATTTCACCTTTATGCTTTTTAGCCTCATCTTTTAGAAAAAGGCCCCTGAAGAAAGGCACCTGAAAAGCAAAGTTAGTTTCCAAAAGGGCATATCTTATATTACTATAAATCATGAGACCTTTTGACTTTTAAAAGATAGCTTCCTACTCTTTAGAAGATTTCTGTCCTATGTGTCACTGTGACAGCAACCTCAATTTGATACTATAATGTAGCAGACTAGAGAAACTGACACAGTTATCTTTGAGGATTCAAAATGCGGTTAAAAAATATCACTTCAAAAACATGTTCAGTATTTCTAAAGAGAGTGAGGGAAGAAAGCAGAAAATATGTACAGAACTTCAGCTTTTAAATACTACAAACTGCTGAAATATGCACATCACACATTTAATCAACAATAGAGGCCCTTTTGGTGAGAGCAATTTATCATCAGATAGACGTGGATTATGATAGATGATGGGACACAGGAGAGCCTGTTTCTCTGTGTGAGTCTGAAGAGGTGTCTGCTCACGTGAAACATAAAGGTTGCTATACCTGGGAGAGTTAATAAGGGATTTAGTAGGGCATATCCACTCTTAGATTATTCTTCCCTTTCAAACATTTAAAAAACAAGCTCTCACAATTGTGTGCCTGCTAAATGGTCTTGCCTCTACTCTTACAGCAAAGGGAAACAGCTTTCTGTGCTAGTCGTTTTCCCCCAAGCACAGTTCTGCTTTCTGTTGTGTATCTTCATGTGCATCACTGTAGCATGTGCAGTTTCTTCAGAGTCAGTAAAAATTATTCAATTCTGATGTAACCTTTGAAAAGTAGTCCTTCCACGAAAACATCATAACAACAGTGTATCAAAAAAAAAAAAAAATCCATGTAAATAGTTCCCTTTCCATATCTCTTAGTTGACCCTCTTCTGTGTTGCTAGAATAATTTATCAAAAATACATCACTAACATCCCTTTCCTATGGTGATTTGATTATTAATGGATTTTTGTTATGCTTAATCTTTCATTTGAATTCTGTATTTCTTTTTCCTTACACTTATTTGTTTTTTCCACCTGTTGTCCCTCCCTCTATTTTAAGGCTGTAGAGAGATGCTCAGTGGAATTAAGTTGGAATAGCTCTGCTGATCTCAGAAAAAGCAGGGCAGTTTACACACACAGAGAAAAGCAAAACTTCATCTCATTTTGAACCTGGACACAAAAATTAGGTTAACGCATAAAAAATTGCATCTCAAATGTAAAAAACCTCACAAAACCACAGACAGAAATTGCTGTAAGCCTTACCTCAACAGTGAGAAATTTAACTAAAACCAGATTTAGGCTAAATCTGCCATGTTTCAAATAACTTTCTCTAAGTTCACTGATTTCTTGTTTGTATTCCCCTCTTACTATCTATCTTGTTTCATTTTTATGCCTTCATCTTTGACTCTCATTCATGTTTTCATACCTTTCAGCTTTTTTTTTTACTACTGCTGCAGTTATTGAGGTCTTGTTCTTCAGATGAATTTAAAGATGCATGGTAGGATTCATCTTGCCTAGTTGTTGTGGTTTAACCCAGCCAGCAACTAAGAATCGTGCAGCTTCTCGTTCACTCCCATGGTGGGACAGGAGAGTGAATCAGAAAAAAAAAAGTAAAAATCATGGATTGAGATAAGAACAGTTTAATAATTGGATAATAATAACAATAGCAACAACAATAATAGGTCCCTGAGCAGCAATTGGCCCCTCATGGACAACTCTTCCCAGTTTATGTACTGAGCATGATGTCGTATGGTATGGCATATCCCTTTGGCTGCTTCAAGTCAGCTCTCATGGCCATGTTCCCTCCCAGCTTCTTGTGCATCTCCTCATGACAGAACATGGGAAACTGAAAAGTCCTTGATTTAGGATAAGTGCTACTTAGCAACAACTAAAATATCAGTGTGTTATCAACAGTGTTCTCATACCAAATCCAAAACAAAGCACTGTACCAGCTAGTAGGAAGAAAATTAATTATCCCAGTCGAAACCAGGACAATATCTGCCCCTTATTCTATAGCATCTATACCATGCTCAGGTCCCACACTTTCTAATAAATCCCAATTAATCACCACCACCTTTCCTGTCCCTTGATATGCACATACAGATATCGTTCCCTTAGTCTATGGGCCATCTCTATAAAATGCCCCTTGATTTCATTTAGTTCATGACTTTGGTCTCCATCTGTCATGACAGTCTTTCAGGGCAGGAAAGAGAGTGCATGTTGAAGCCAGCATCCAGTTCTGCCATTGCTCTACTTTGCTCAGTTTCATCAAATTTCATTCCTCATTAATCTGGGTGATTTTTACTGTAATACCTTTGATATGTCATACAGCCACCATAGAAGAGATTATATACAGTGCTGTATAGAAATTTACATAATACAATTTAATTATTTAGTTATTCTCACCCAAAATCAAATCCTCCTGAGGCACACATCCAATTTACACAGAATCACAGAATCATCTATGTTGTAAAGGACCTTGAAGATCATCCAGTCCTACCGTTCACCCAACACTGACAGTTCCCAACTACAGCATATCCCTCAGCGCTAAATCGACTCGACTCTTAAACACCTCCAGGGATGGGGACTCCACCACCTCCCTGGGCAGCCCATTCCAATGCCTAACAACCCCTTCTGGAAAGAAATGCTTCCTAATATCCAGTCTAAACCTTCCCTGGTGCAACTTGAGGCCATTCCCTCTTATCCTATCACTTATTACTTCATTAAAGAGGCTCATCCCCAGCTCTCTGCAACCTCCTTTCAGGTAGCTGTAGAGGGCGATGAGGTCTCCCCTCAGCCTCCTCTTCTCCAGACTAAACACCCCCAGTTCCCTCAGCCGCTCCTCGTACACATCCTCTGCATTACCCACCAAGTGAACCCAGGTCCTTGAGAAAAAGCAATCCCATGGACGGGCTTGCTTTTGTCTGACGCAGGAATAACACAGTCTTCCCCTACATATTTTTTGTGTTCACTACAAGGGCTTTATCCCTTCTACAGCATCTAGAAGTTTTGATTAGTCAGGGCCAGCTCAATTGGCACATCCCCTAGTGTTGACTAACCAGGTATCTTTTGCTAAATATATATCCTAATGTTTGAAGGTCCCACCACCCATTGGTGACAGCAGAGTCTTTACCAGTCCATTGTACCATTCAATTTTCCCAGAGGCTGGTCCGTGATAGGGGATGTGATATACGCACTCAATGCCATTTGACCCATGTGTCTATGAGGTTGTTTTGAAAATGAGTCCCATAGTCTGACTCAATTCTTTCCGGGGTGCCATGTTGATGTACGACTTGCTTTTCAAGGCCCAAGATAGTGTTCCAGGTGGTGGCATGTGGCACAGGATATGTTTCTAGCCATACGGTTGCTGCCATTACCATTGTAAACACATGGTTCTTACCTTGTCAGGTTTGTGGTAGTGTGATATAGTTAGTCTTCCAGGTCTCCCCATATTTGTATTTCAGTCATCATCCTCCATATCACAGAGGCTTTAACTGCTTGGTTTTCTTGACTGCAATGCATGTTTCACATTGATGGATAACATATGCAATAGTGTCCATGGTCCTTGATCATGAGCTCATCTGTATGTTGCATCTCTTCCTTGATGGCCTGAGGTGTCATGAGCCCAACAAGTTACAAATAATTCACCCTTATGTTGCCAGTCCAAATCCACTTGAGCCACTTCAATCTAAGCAGCCTGATCTACTGTTCGTTGTTTTGATGTTCTTCAGTGGCCTGACTCTTGGGTACCTGAGCATCTACATGACGTACTTTCACAACCAACTTTTCTACCTGGGCAGGAATATCTTGCCACAGTGCAGCAGCCCAGATGTTTCCAACTGCTTCATTTCCACTGCCTTAACCATCCCCACAGAGCATTTACCACCATCCATGAATCAGTATAGAGATATAACTCTGGCTATTTTTTTCATTCAGCAATGTCTAAAGCTAGCTGGACGGCTTTCACCTCTGCAAAGTGACTCAATTCACCTTCTCCTTTAGCAGTTTCTGTGACGTCATATAGGACTGCTTGTCATATACAGCTGCCTTCCACCTCTGATGCTTTCCTACAATGCAACACGGCCCATTGGTGAACAGGGCATATTGCCTCTCATTTTCAGGTAGTTTATTATACAGTGGGACCACTTCAGCATGCATCACCTCCTCCTCTGGCGATATTCTGAAATCTTTGCCCTCTGGACAGTTCCAAGATTCCTGGGTGACGGGATTTTCATATTTGAGATCATAGTGTGATCACTGCAACCCACTTATTCCACATGGCATCAGTTGCATGATGTGTAGAGTGGACTGCCCCTTTGAACATCCAGCCCAGCACCGGCAGTCGGGGTGCCAAGAGGTGTTGTCCTTTCGTACCAACTATTTCCAAAACAGTTCGAACACCTTCAAAATTACTAATATTTCTTTTTCGGTTGGATTATAGTGGGCCTCAGATCTTCTGTATGCCCGACTCCAAAACCCTAAGCATAGACCTCTGGTCTCCCTGGGTAATTTCTGACAGAGATTCCAGGTAGGGCCATTCCCCCCACCCCCCACCCCCCGTTGCAGTGTAGAGCACATTTTTTATGTCTTGCCCTGCCCAGACTGTCCCAAGGACGACTGCAGGAGCTGTCTCCTGTTTAATTTGTTCAAAGGCTTGCCATTGCTCAGGGCCCCATTCAAATTCATTCTTCTGGGTCATCTTTAAAGAATGTTCACAATCAGACTGTAATTTGGAATGTGCATTCTCCAAAAACCCCAAATGCCTGAGAAAGCTTGTGTCTTCTTTTTACTAGTCAGTGGGGACATAGCTGCAATTTTGTTGATTACATCCATTGGGATCTGATAACATCCGTCTCGTCATTTTATTCCTAGAAACTGGATGTCCTGTGCAGGTCCCATGACTTTACTTTGTTTTACTGAAAAAAGGGCTTTCAGAAGGATTTGGATGATTTCTTTCCTTTTCTCAAAAACTTCTGTATTCCCCTACACGATGATGTCATCAATGTATTGCAGGTGTTCCAGAGCTTCATCCTGTTCCAGTACAGGCTGGACCAGTCCATGGCAAATAGTGGGGCTGTGTTTCTACCCCTGGGGCAGTTGATTCCAGGTGTATTGAACACCCCCACACACACACCCCACCCCAGGTGAAAGACAACTGTGACCTGCCCTCTGCCAAAGGGATTGAGAAAAACATGTTAGCAATATCAGTTGTGGCATAACATTTGGCTACCCTTGACTCCAGTTCATATTGAAGATCTAACATGTCCAGAATGGCAGCACTCATCAGTGGTGCGACTTCATTCAGGCCATGATAGTCTCTGTGAGCCTCCACTCTCCATTAGACTTTTGCACTGGCCATGGGGCTGTTAAAGGATGAGTGAGTCCTGCTGATCACTCTTTGGTTCTCCAACTCACAAATCAGCTTATGGATGGGAACCAAGGAGTCTTGGCTAGTGTGGTATTGCCACCGGTGCCCCATTATGGTAGCTATTGGCACCTGCTGTTTTTCAGTGCTCAACAACGCCGCAATAGAAGGGTCCTCCAGGAGACTGGGCAAGGAGGACAGCTGCTTAATTTCCTCCATCTCTGAGGCAGCTATACTGAAAGACTACCAGTACCCTTTTGGGTCCTTGAAATATCCTCTCCTAAGACAGTCTATGCCAAGGAGTGATCAACAGGACTTGCTCAACAGTCTGGTTTTTTTCCTGTGCAGTATGGGAAACTGAAAAGTCTTTGCTTTAGGATATGCACTGCTTAGCAACAACTAAAATATCAACGTGTTATCAAAATTATTCTCAACTAAATCCAAAATATAGCACCATACCAGCTAGTAGGAAGAAAATTAACTCCATCCCAGTCAAAACCAGGACACCTAGTCTGGCTGCCCCAAGATGAGACAGGTCTTACCTGGTCCTTCAGACTCTCCTTATCAACAATTCAAAAAATAACTAGCTACACGGGATTACACTAATTTTACTTTAAGAAAGAACAAATCATTCCTATTATCTAATTATCACAACAAATTATAAAAGAAATCAAAGCACACTAACTTATACTCAGAGATCCAGCTTTTAGATGCTTCAGTGTCATGTGTTTCACCTCTAATTTCCATTTTATTTGATTGTCTATTTTTTATACATCACTTTAAAATTTGTCTTGCAGGTAACTAAGAGGCGAGGGAAGGCATCAGTGGTACAAACACTGTTCTGCCTATGGCTAGAAATTCCTTAGAAAGGTCTATGTATGTAAAGTAAATCAGACTACAATCTGTCCTCCATTTTTTTTGGTAGGTTTTTTTTTCATTTTTTTATTCCTAACTTTATGTTCGTTTCTCTTGACTCTAGAATTTGTATTTTCTCAGAAGAGCACTGCTGTCAATTGTCAAATCAAAACTCAAAAATCAATAGATCTTCACTCATCGGGAATACTTTTGAAAACACCTCATTCTTTTCCCCTGAAGCTTGCTCCCAAACCTTCATTCATCAGTGCCTTCTGGCACAAGCCTGTGGGGGATCTGTGGTCCACTCAACCTACACAGCCAGAAAGCTTAACACGCATCAGACACAGAACATTTTGGAAATTGTCTTTTCTTGCTTTCCTACTAGAGTCAGTCTTTTACACATTTACCTGCCAGTTTCAGAAGTCAAATGCCTTTATTATGATCGTTCATTGCCAACAATGTGCTCTGCACTATGAAGTATATTACATTGCAGGCAGGGTCTTCTCTAGGGACAAAGAATATTGTTCTCTAGCTAATGGCAGGCAGTGAGATTGTAGGGATTTTGAAGGCAAAATATCTTCTTGGGCCTTACAGCTGCAACAACAACAAAAAAAATCAAAGTATTTTGAACCAGACAGTGCAATCCTCACAGCTCCCTATTAGAGCAGGGGTTTTATTTGTTTTGGATGTGCTTATGTGGTGGACAGAATTCTAGACACTTTCTCAAAATAAGTCAATACTTACATTATACTTCACCATTGTTTGCCTGTTGGCAGAGGAAGATGTAGTTTTTCTTATATTTTAAGATGGGAAGTGCAGTCTCAGAGAAGGAGCAACACATCCTTTATCATGTCATATGCATGTGCCATGTTTGTGTGACAGAAACAGAACCTACACTTTTAAACAGTACACTGCCTGTGTCCAGAAGTTGTATCCTTTCAAATGATGGGACTTTGGAAGACTTGTAAATGGAAGCAAGTTGTGTGGTGGTGGTCATACTAAAGGTGCACATACTGAAGGTACACATATTAATGCAACTGCATCATGCCAGTGAATTCAAAAAGTCTACTGAACCTTGTGCTAAAAGGCAGCAGTTGTATTATCCATCATCAACCCCTGCAGACGACATTTGGGCATTTGTAAGAATCTGAGATGTCCAGTGTTACTTATCCTTTTGGCTCTTCAGTTACTATAGATTGACACACCAGGCACCCATAAAATACTTTCTCCTGTTGTTCTTTATTGGTAATGTAACTTTTGCACACTTGCTTCACGTTAATTCTCGGTGTCATGGATTAGATCTTCTTCATTTAACTGTAAGATATATGACAGTATTCCGGAATAGCCACTGAAGAAGAGATGAAGGTTGGGTTTGGCAAGTGTAAGATAGCTACTGTAATGTCAGCTGGCAGTGAGCACACTTCTAGTAGATGAAAATAAGAACATCTAAAGGTGCTATTTTCCAACACAGTGAATGAAAAGGAAACTTAGAAATAGCTATTATTAATCCATTTAGTGATGAATGCTACTATTTTTCACCAGCGTTAAATTATTTTATAAGAGGCCATGGCTTTATATTGTGAATTGCTACTTACTTGAGCAGCCCTAGTCACTCTGCAGGGAAGAAACACCCAGTAATTGCCGTATTTGGTAAGAATGAAATACTATCTAACACAGTGTATCATTTATAAATGCTGCCAGCACCAGATAGTTCTTATAAAAATTAGGAAAATCCTATGATCTTGAAACATAAAGAGCCTCCCTAGGTATTTTATATGAGGTTACTGTTAGCTTTGTTGCATTCTTAACAATCTAGTGACCAAGGTATGAGAGGACAAAATTAAAAGTATATTACAGTGATATTAACAGCATTTTCATTAGAAATACTGTTGGCTTACGTATATAAGAACATAAGGATAATACTAACCCAGGATAGTTGATTTTTAAAAGGTTGTTTACCCTAAGTTGCTAAAATACGAACTCATTAATTTGGTTATACCTATCATTAACATATTTTTTTTCCTGTTACAATGAGATCACTATATCCTACTCAACAAAGAAGTGATAAAGTAAAAAGCATGTCAGGAAAAAAAAAAAAAAAGTGGAAAACAATTTTTAAAAGCATTTTGGTCACCTCGGGGCAGGATTAGGACCAGAAACAAACATCCTAGGACCTGTGTCGGGGCCTAGACCATGGACCACTCTTTTCTCTGCAACAAAGATAATGATATCAGAGAATAGTCAATCATGAACTTACCCTTTTCTGCTGCAATACAATCATATGCCTTTGAGTTTTAAAGACCCTTATTGCTCTTTTCTCCTCTGGATCAAATTTTTGGAGATGAGCCACTGTCACTGACAGTAATACTAGCCTTAGTCAGAGCTTGTGCTTTGTTTGTAGAGACATCCTTTTATTAAAGGTGAGGATTAAGCATTAGTATCAGGAAAAAAAAAAAACAAAAAAAAAAAACACAAAACAAAACAAACCACCCAAACAACCAAACCCAACACAAAAACAAAAAAAAACAAACAACAAGACAACAAACCAAAAGCCCACCGAGGAGAAAGACTAAGCTGCAAAGAGTTTATTTCACCACTGACAAATTTAGAGTTAGGTGCTAAGATCTACTAGTAATGGATGGTGTTAAAACATCTGATTTGGCTTGAAGCTTACAAAGTTTACAGAATTACCTTGCTAGAGCATCCCATTGCAATCCTTTTCTATTTCTTTCTTTCCCATCTGATCTCTCTAGAGTATGCTGCCTTATTGGGGTAAATCTTTAACTAGCAACACTTCCAAGTGAGCTGTGAACATTATTGATTTATATTAAAGAAGCATGTGCATTTTCCCCCTGCATTTCTTTTTATAAATACATTCTTCACATTTTCAAAATTTCAGAATAGTAATTCAGCGCTACTGTGATATCTCCATGCCATAGGCCTCCCAAGGTATGACTGGTCTCAATAATGCAGTTTTAATGACATTGTCCAGTCCATTTTTTTTAAACAAATGGTTTCTTAATCCATAAATAAGGTTTCATAAATAACACGTTGACACATTTCCTACCTTTAAAGTTGGTGAAACTTGTAAATATAAGACCTAAATTCTGACAGAATTGGTACTCCTGGGGATCAAAATCGCTATGTAACAGTGCTTGTGGGGAGAGAAAGGACAAGAAAATATTTTTCCGAGTAGGTCCTATGATTATTCTTTTAGTCTCTGATAGACTAATTCACTGACACCTTCCTAAAAATTCATTTGAAGCTTAGTGCTATTTTCACTCAGTGTCCTCAATTTAGGAATGTTTGTGCATGGGTTCAAAATGTATATGTGCATCTTGAGGAAGGATTGTTTTTAATTATGTTTTAAGTTAAGTAGCCAAAGAGAGGAGTCTGCTTTAACACACTAGTCCTAAATTTCTGCCTAGTTTCTAAAGCAAAATGACATAATTTTTAATCCACTCAATTAGACAGAGCCTGCTCCAAACTCTAGAAACATAAGACGTTTTTCTCTTATTGATTACAGCTAAACTTTTATTTCAACAGTATTTTGAACACCACTGTTGTTCCAGGAGCTTAATCTCATTAATTTAATTTCAATATTGTTCTTTCAGCTTTTTTCTCTTCAAAGAAAATCTCTGCAATTTGTCATGAAAGCTCTAGCCATAGACAAATTATTTGCATTTTCTACCCTGTGAGGCTTATCTTTCAGTTTAGGCAATTGCTTTGGAAGTTTGCATTTTGGAGTAATCTTCAGACCTTTCTTCTTTCAGTATGGAGAAGAATTTACAGTCAGAATTATTCGACTGCAGAAACTTTCACAATTGTAAATTTTATGGTGAATTTAACCTATGTTACAGCTGATTGCACAGCTGCTACATGTTTATACTAATGTTTTTGTTTAGACTGAAGCACCAGTCACCCATATTCTGATATGTCAGTTGACATTCAGATTCTGCTTTTGAGTGAGCCAGCTGGCTTCCCTGGCAGGAAAATGAGGGATTGCATTCAAGTATTTTCCCTGCGGACTCTATGATGACCAGAGCCATGCTGATTAAAGCCAGTTCACAGTGCTCCTCTCCTGTCTTCCCATGCCTTAAGCATAAGCCACATTGTCCATGCTGCATTGACCTTGGCTTTTTACTGCAGAAGTACATATAAAGTGGGCTGCAGGACAGCCCTCTCATTTCTGGGTAAGTTTTCAGTGTACCTCCTATGTAAGTAGGGTGGTTGGTGTCACAGAGAAAAATGGTGTCCTCATCCATACTTTGAATGTGCCCACAGCTGAGTGCACGGCATCTAGTGTGAATTCTACAGCAGGGGAAGGAGGCAATCTCCTAGGATCTTCTGTGCCTTTGTCAGCAGGGGAGCCACACAGATGTTTTCATTTTTTTTGTTTTTTAAAGTAAACTCAGGAGTGTTTATTCTCTGCCATGTTCTACTGTATCTGTGATGAATTGCACAAAATACATAGCAGGGAAGCCACAACTGGGACATCTCAGAGCTCAGGCAGCAGCACTAAATTTCAGCACAAGACCCAGCTGAAGCCTCAGTGAATGGGAATCACAGAATCCAAAGAATAAAAAGAAGACTGACACACAGCTAGGCCTGAAGTCCCAGCAGAGGTTAATTTTCAGGAGTCTAAGGCTCCAGAATTAATTCCTTAAGAGATCCTTCAGGACCATACTAATTTCTCCCACAGTCTGTATAAATGCATTGCTATGTATAATATTTCTGACATATGTAGAAGAATAGATAGATGTATGGGCTCTGGCTAGCAGAAATGGTTTATGAGGTACTGACTGGTTTGTAGGACCCAGACTCTAGGACATAAGAACGTCTAAGATACTTTAAGGTATCATAAATCCTCAACGTATCTGTATCTTCATCATCTGCAAGATACCTCTAGTTTAGCTACTTCTAGTTTAAGTGAAGGGAACTACTCTGATTAGTAAGGCTCGCATATCCCAAATATTTATTTATTTATTTGTCATGTTGGCAATTTTTTATTGTGTTATTTGGAACAAATCTCTTAACCTTTTTTTGTCTCAGTTTAACCAAACTCTAAAAACATTACTCTGGCACTGTCTTTTCTTCCTATGACACTGGCCATTGAATTAAATGTCATTGAGTATTGAATTATATATTATTGCATTAAAAATATTTTTGGATTTAAATAATCTTTGTAACTCCTGTCAAGGTCTTCAAGATCCTTCTGTACTGAAATAATACTAAAGATTTTTATTATGTTGTTCCCTAATCTTCTTACATTTCCAGAATATGCAGCATCTGTATCAAGACTGCTGAATAGGCTTCTACTGCCCACAGAAAGCTCAAAAAATGTGTAGACGTTTTGTGCTAAACTACTTGTACTTCCAGTCTGTATAAGAACCTTTGTTTTTGGCTAAGGCCAATGGAAGACTAAAGGAACACTTTTCCTTAAATTTGTATTTCAAGAGTTTGAAAAAACTTTTCCTAAATTTTAGTATCAAGGGTTTACTCCAAAATTAACTTTATCCTTTTTTTTTACTTCTAAACAGCTTTTTTTGAGTATCTTCCAGTCAGAGAACCCATCATAGTGTGCAGGTGATTCAAAACACAGGGTTGAAAATCCCAGTGTCCTGGTTTGACTATGTAGCTCTATCAGATCGGTCTAAATCTACCCAGAACAGGACTAAGCTTTTTATAGAAAATTTTGAAAGGTCAACATGATTTCTCTAAAATGGAACACCAATTATTATCTATCGATAGGTTAAATAAAAGCCTTTAACTCAGGAACTCATGTTATTTCTTGTCACCTATAAAGCAGAACAGATTAAAAAATTAATAAAATATTTGTTTTGAAATATTTTTTCTCCATTACATTTCACTATAATCCATTCATATCAGTAGTTCTGTAAAAGGGTTGGATGCAAATGCTGTACTAATGAATGTGGATGCCTCACTGTTATATGGTCTGGAACACAACTCTTCTGAAGTGAATCTTCCTCTTTGGGAAATGTTTTTCTGCTTTGAATAAACTTGCTTTAAAAGAATTTCCTTTTTTTCTTGTAATAATAAATAATTTCTATGACAATATCACCCATGGCAAGGAAATGTCTACTGTACTTGAAGATACAAAGGTAGTATCTTATCTGCTATAAAATTACTATTCATATAATTCATTACTATCTTGTGGTCAAAGCAAAAAGAAATGCAAGAATCCAAAAAGCATATATAAACCATACTTTATGCTACATATAGCTAAAAGAACAATATCACGAGATGATATTGATGAAGATAGAACTTTTTATGTACTACCAAAAGATCCTCCATAAATCACCATGTCTTGTGAGTTTTTGTGTGTTTATTTGGTTGGGTGTTTTTTGCATTACAAGTAAAAAATACATATTTGAAAATAATACCTCATCTCCGGTTGTCTTTGACAACAACACACATTACATTTAGAGGATGGAGCCACATGTGTCTCAGAGGATTCTGGCACTAGTTCTTGTAGCCGAGGATATATTCAGAATTATCCTTGCACTGTACATTTTTCCCTGTCCTTCACTTATTATAATACTAGCATCAAGTACCCTAGTAGGTGGAGATTTTCTCCTCTAGATCTTTTTTCTTGTCAATGTCTTTACTTAAAACTTTTTTTTCAACTGACCATAAAAGCATACCTCAGGTAATGTATAAACAAGCAACTAGCTGATGGAAAAGTTCTCCTTAAAATAAATACTCACAGAAACATTGTGTATTAACTCTAACACTCTTCAGTAAATGACTGAGATTAATGATAAATAAATTAAACAGGGTTTAGAAAATCCAGCATTATGGAGAAATGCACCTTGCAGGTGGAGTTTGGTTTTGATTATGGATATTATTTTGCTTCTACTTTAGGTTAAAAGAGTAGCAATATCAAGTTAAAGTATTCAGAATGACTTATTTTTAAAAGGCACTTTATAATACTATGAGAAAATGGAAAATTAGTTTCTTGCTTCAATCACTGTCAAAAGTTTTCTGGAAAAGGAGGAGAATCGACCTGAAATACAAGTCCAACAAATTTATGTTTTAAGTTACCTAAGCGACTTGGTCTGACCACAAGGTGATCTTTGAGCAAAGTTTGGCACTAAATAATCTCCTAAAGTCATTCCAACCTGAATTATTCTACAATCCTATGATTTCGATATGATTTTCCACAGACTTTAGATGGAGTTAAGACAGATCCTTTTATCTGCTGGACCACTCCTGAATTACTATTAAATTTCTATAAATATCCTATAAGGCTGTTGTCAGAGATATTATTTAGGATTAGTGGTGTATCAAATTGAAATACTAATTTCATAACTCTTTCCAGAATATTTATAAGGCCTAATTAAAATGTTCATAAATGTTTATGTTCTATGGATTTGGGAAACACTAATACTGGAAACTCACAGTAATCCTAAAGAGAAGAAGGGTATATTCCCTTCTACTCCATACTGATAAAATTGTTTTTGGAATATGATCTCCTGTTTGGATGGCCAGTAGATCCCTGGAGACTTTGCACTGAAAAGTGAAAATAGATCAAAACAATCACCTCTCTCGTAAATCTTCCTGTCTCTAACACTGCATAGATTTATGAGTAACCTCTATACCAATCAACAAAAGGGGTTAATAAGGTTCCTGACCCATGCAGCCCAATTAGTCTAAGCACTGTCCATGCCCAAGCATATTCTGAGAGGGTGATAGATAATCCAGGCCAGAAATATCCTGAAAATTGTGCTGAAAAAGGTAATAAAATGGATGCCTGTTTGATCTGGGGCTGTGATCTGTCCATATTTAGTTTACAAGAACAGAGAAATCCAACCAATTCAATGATTCAGCATTAATATCCTTATATTAAGAGCCAACAGACATTGTGATGAATATCCCAAACTTTTATTTATAATTTTTTAAAAAGAATTTAAAAGAAAAAGCTGGGGATTTATCAGTATAACAGGAATAGACACTTTAAAACAACTCTGTATAAGAGATATGAAATAGTAGTAATGTCAAAATAGGAAACTAGATATATTAAATACTCTTCCAAAAAAGAAAGTAAATTAAGATAGTGAGTCAGAAGGTATGCATGTTATAATTGTTAAAATGTGATTAAAGTCTAAAAATACAACATAGCTGGCAGAAAGAAAAAAGAATATAATTCAAACAATAATGCAGGAAACAGGAGGTGGAACAGCTGGGTGAAGCTGAGATTTTTGGACGTCTGTGATCAGTTACCTCCATTCTTAGTCACAACATTTGGGTTTAGATCCAAATGGCTCCAAAGCTCAGCCGTGTCAGTGTGTGCAAAGCTTTTAATCGAAATTCTGTGATCTGGTATCTGTCAGAGAACTAGGTGTGGCAGCTTCAGTTTCATAAAAAGCTGTTAGCAAAAGATGTGTTTATTTTGTGAGACTGAGATCAAATGCTAGGGACTTCAAGGCAACTGTTAATCACTAGAACAATGTTTGTTAAAGCTAGCTCTGTTAGTATCAATTCAGAAGACTTTAATTATCAAGTTTACTTCTTAGGCAAAAGAAGGGGCTCCTTAGCAGTTTTAAGGGAAACAAAATAAAAGCTAGGCTTTGGAGGTGTATTTCCACCAGCATGAACACTAGAATATGGGATGGTCATGGCTGAGTGTTTCCTATTATCCTTGCTCCAAATGGGGATGAGATGGAAAGAGGGACATGAGATGCCCATCTGGGCTATAAAAGAAAAAAACAAAAAACCTAAACCAACACTTCATCATTTGGAAAGCATTGTAGCAAAGTATTTTAATGTCCATTCATTCCAGTCACTTTCTTTACATATTTGCATGAATGCCATGACTTTCTTACAGATTCCAAATCTTCTGACCATTTGTTACCATAACTTGATTTCCATTTTTAAAACTTGTGTTATCTCAGTACAAAATGTTTCTTTTTGTTAGGTTAATTTCCTATTAACTCATTTCTTTTCTTTTCTTTTTTTTTTTTTTTTTTTTCTGGTCTTATCATCTTTGATTGACATAGATTCTTTTTCTTCATTGGTGCTGAAATTAAAAAAAAAAGAAAAAAAATCAACCAAACTCATGACAGAGAAACATAGCTTGGCAATGAAGAAACTAGTTATATGTTAAAGGCTTGACATTAAACAACATTGCTTGATTTAAAGATTTCTCTAACTGAATACATCTACTAAGGCACTGAGACTCAGATCAGATCTTCACACTTCTTGCATCTAAGTAGTCTAAATTATTTTGAACAGCTGTGTATATATAAAATAAATAATAAATATTGGAACACGGAAAAGGATTATTTCACTATTCATTTATAAGTAAAAAGATATCACTTCATATGAAAAAACTTGCTTTTGTCATTTTAACTATTTATCTCAAAGAATTAAAGTTTTTTTAGATGGAAAAATAACATGCACATTTTTAAACTGTTTAGTAATTTTAACATTTCTTTAGCTTGCTGTTGTATTATAACAAATGTTCTATACAAACAAAAAGTATTTGAATTGAGTGGTGGAATTCCAAACTATTATTTGAGTTTAGTTTTGGTTTTTTGATATTTTTTTTTTACAATAAGAAGTGATACTTCCCCGAATCTGGAAACAGATTAAGCATAGTAGAAATAAAATTTTTGGCTCAGTATAGGTGATTTTCAAGCCACTATATTTAGTCCACACTTACTATCAACAGTATCTATGATGAAACTGAATTTTATGTGGTAGCTACATAGAAACTGTTGAAGAACTGACATATGTGAATTTCATATTGATTTTGAGACTTAACTAATATACCTTTGAGACTTCCTAACACAGTAAAATATTTTAGCTTTAGCCTGTTAGCTTCATGCTATCAATGCTTGTCACAGCTTTTCTTCAGTTTTAAACCTGTCATTCTGAAGTCAACAAGTTGCTTGATATATTATTACAATTTTTTTCCTTTAGAAAGATTCTTGAAAGGAAAATAAATAGCACAATTCAATATCTGAAATGAAAGACAAATTGTCTGTATGGGATCAACTACTTGGCAAAACAGTGGAAAGAAGTAGAAATAAGTCTGGTAGCACAAATTATGGAAACGAATTCTGAAATTGTGCTAGTCCCTTGTTTCAGAAGTCCAAGAAATATTTTGTTTGCCTAATGGATCTGGGAATTTTGGAAAAGCAATCTCTTTCTGAATATTTTCATTTGCTCTGCTTTCAGTCCTTCAGAAATTAGTAGTAAAGAATATGGAAACAACTTTGATTAAGTTTATTTAGTCCTCTAAAATATTAAGGACAGATATATGAATTGTGACAAGAGTACCTATCATGGGGATTCATCTGAACACACAATTAAGACCATCAGGGTCTTGTTAGCTCATTTGAGCTATTTTTCCATAGTCTGTCTCTCCCATTCTTGTTTGATGTCTATATAAAATTATAACCTTAGGAAATACACTGTGGTACTTGAAAAGAATGGTTTTGCAGAAACTTTATGTTTCCCTTAAAACCAAACAAGACTAAACCAAACCAGTTGTAGTTGAATTCAGATGAAATCCACAAGGATCACATTTGTAACATGTTCATTCCCTTTTCCCTCTTCCTCTCAAGGGTCAAGAGGGACGAGAGGCTCCTGGCAGTGGAACAGGAGGTTGCAGCCAGGGCCCATCTGGGCTTTGTTCCCTGTCACAGAATCACAGGATGGTTGAGGTTGGAAGGGACCCCTGGAGGTCATCTGATCCAAACCCTCTGCTCAAGCAGGGCCACCTACAGCCAGTTGCCCAGGACCATATCCAGATGGCTTTTGAATATCTCCAAGGAGGGAAACTTCACAATGTCCCTGGGCAACCTGTGCCAATGCCCAGTCATCCTCACAGTAAAAGAGTGTTTCCTGATATTCAGACAGAACCTGCTGTGTTTCGGTTTCTGTCCTTTGCCTCTGGTTCTGTCACTGGGCACTGTTGAAGAGCCTGGTTCCATCTCCTTTACACCCTCCCTTCAGGTATTTATAGATACTGATGAGATCTCCCCTCAGCCTTCTCTTCTTTAGGCCAAACCGTCTCAGTTCTTTCAGCCTTTACTCATAGGAGAGATGGTCCAATCCCTTAATCAGGTCTGTGGCCCTTTGTTGGAGTCTCTCCGGTATGTCCATGTCTCTCTTTTACTGAGCAGTCCAGAACTGGACTGGAGAGCAATTTCTACCATGGCATCCTCTCAGCTGCTGTTCTCATCTGCTCTGAAGGACACTGTCTCCAAGTGTATTCCAAGTATGGTCACTCCTCTGTCTGCCTTTTGCTCTGGTGAGAGCTTCTTTCACTGTACTGCTTTGGAGAGGCAGGGAAAGTGGAGAGTGCATGTCAAGAAGAAAAGAAGGTATGAGGAAAATATATTTAACACACGGGAAAAAAAGGTTCCCTTCTCTCAACAGAGATGCCAAGACTGAACTAGTTTCAGTATCAAATAACAATGAGCTGTAACTGATAAAAATTCGTAACAGGCTCCATTACCTAAATTTCCTTTTCAAAAAAGGGGTGTGTTTGTGCGTCTGTGTGTCTGAATGAAGAAAATCTCCCAGCCTTTATCTAAAAAACCAGAACTATTTTAGCTGATCTGTTAAAACATCATCCTGAGCATTGAAAATGCCATGTTAAAGTTTAGCAAATGTAAAAGAAAATGAAAACAGGCCATACAATGTTAAAAACTGGCCAATTTTGAGAGACATTATTAACATTCCAGATTATAATGTTATGAACCTTGGTGTTTTGTGGATACTCTTTAGTGTCTCTTTCCTTTAATGAACATTTTTCTGATAATTTAGATAATTGTTGGGTTACAGAGTCAGGAAAATCACAGCTGGAAAAGAGACAATTACAAATAATTTAGCCATGTCTGTGCACTGAACTAGTATCAAGTACAGTTAGACCTTTCTGGAAGATATTTGTCTAACCTCTTTTTCATAACCTTTTATGAAGGTATAACCTTTCTCATTAATATATGGAACAGTCTTATATTTTTATAATACGTATTCTGATTTTTTTCTTACAAGGAAAAAAAAAAAAAGGAAAATTTTCTTCTAGTCCAACCTTCACAAACATGGAAAAAATCTTTCACAGTTCTGTCTCTCTGTGTTATTTGGTTAGTGGAAGACTATTATCCTGTCCCTGATCTTTAAATTTTGCATATTTAAACTAAACAAGCCCCGTTCTTTCGGCTTCTTTTCTTAGCTATTTTTTATTGTACATGACTAGACATTACCTAGCTTGTCCAAAATCTTGAAATGTGATGCCCAAAACTAGATGCAATATTTCTTTTGAGGGTGCATTAGTAAAGTATCAGATGACATTACTCTCTTTTGTTTCTTTTATGTGACATTTGTCATTTCTTTCCAGTAGAATCACAGTAGTGCCTTCAAATACAGCTTGTGATTTATGAATCATTTACTGTGGTAACATTTTATAATTATATTCAGGTCTCCATCATCAAAGTCATTACTGAAAAAATTGAATTACTCTGACTTTTTGGAGAGCCCACTTTAATTACTTGTCCACTTAGATAGCAAACCAGTGAATGTGCTATACTCAAGTAGTTGTTCATTTAATTTATGGTGATTTAGTCAGACCGTATATTTTAGAATGATTGTGAAAAATATCCTGTAAGTTAGCCATTCCTAAAGTCAAGATATGTCAATCACATCTTGTATTTCACTTTTTGCAACTGGGTTAGTTATATGATCAAAAGAAGCAAACCAGGCATTTTATGTGATTTCTTCAGAAACATATGGTAGCTTCTTTTATCACTGTATAACATAGACATTTAAAATTGTCTTATTGATTATATTGCAAGTATAACATTTTATTTAAGTGTTTTCACCCTTTCTACTTGTGCTCAGAAAAGAGAAGGTGTTATCTTTCAACTATGCATCTGTGGCTAAATTTGAGGACAGGAGAGGTTGTGGGAAAATATATTTTCATTTTCATTTCAGGTAGCATGAATTCCTGAAAAGGAAAAGTTGAAACCTCAGTATCTCATAGTATGTTGAATTCTTCCTCATTAATATTGTCTGAAGAACATCAATGTCAACAACTTAGAAAGGGAATTTTAAAAGAGAGAGCTAGTTACCAGATTAGATGACTGACATATTGATGATAATCAAGAGACTGTACTTTAATTTATTTTAATTTCCAGTGTAAAGGACAGGTTGAATTTCAAACTAAAGGGAAGGAAAAATACTTAAAGTATAACTTTCCTCCTCGATTTTTTTTAATAGCTTTATTAAATCTCAGTGAAGGAAAGCCTCAGGAACACTTTTAGGACGTGGTAGGCTGATTTTTTTTTTTTTTTCTTTAGTGAACCTTGTCATGTAATTGCGAATAAGTGCATTTCAGTGAAAATATTGCCAGTTAGATTTATACACTCCCAATGTTTATAAAATGCTTCTAATTAATGAATGTCAATTTAGAATGAAATTTTAAAATTACAGATTAACAAGACAATGAAATCACAGATTCATTAATATTTATACCTTTTTTTTTTTTTTTTTTCAATTTAGCATGTATCCAAGACACATTGTGAGAATAGCAAAGAAAAAGCTAACCAAAACATTTCAGCAGTCAAACACAGAGAAAAATGGGATAGTTAGAAGTGGAAAACAATATTCTGGAAAAAATGTATCTATATATATCATTATTATGTGTTTTTTTTTTTTCTTGTAATACTATATTTTCCTATCCATTAGATTCTTCTTCACACATATTTTTAAAATTCTACCATTTGTTGATACTTGACTTTTTAGAGTATAATTTTAGGTGATGATTATGATAAAAGAATAACAAGATAAGTGATGGGATGTATTGCAGTATTGTAGCCATGGCTCTTCCTTTTAAATATTCTATTTTTGTAATTTTTATTTTTTCTGTAGGTTAACTAGAAAATATTTTAAATCCATAAAATTGCCTGATTCTTTACACATGTGACAGCAGAATAGTTGAAGACTAATACTACTCTTTAGCAACAGACCATGTTGTAATGCAACTGTGTTATTGTAGTATCGTATTATTGTGATGCAGCTGTGTTCTCACTATGATTCTTTAAGGTGTCATTCTGTCATTGATTGCTTGGTTATATTTTTCTCTTCTTATTTTTGGTTTTATTTATTGTTTACATTTTTTTTTTCCTCCCATAACTATTACCTTGTATAAAAAACCTTAAACGAAACAGCAGAAGAAAGGTAAGTATAATGGAATACCATTTAGTGAAGTAGAATATGTAGAAAAGTGTTGTTAGTCTGGATGATGTCTTCTTTTCTGAAGTACATACTTAAATGTTTGGAATTGGTTTTGCATTTTAAACTGTAGGCAATTTTTAGATTTAGTAAAATAAACAATATTTTTATTCAATCCTCTCAGAAATCACAGAATCACAGGATCACAGAATCATTCATGTTGGAAAAGACCCTTGGGATCATCGAGTCCAACCATGAGCCCTACTCTAGAAAGGTCTCCCCTACACTACAGCCCCCAACATCTCATCCAAACAACCCTTAAACACATTCAGGGATGGTGACTCCACCACCTCCCTGGGCAGCCTACTCCACTGTCTGACCACTCTGTGAAAATCTTTTTCCCAGTGTCCAGTCTAAACCTCCCCTGTTGCAGTTTAAAGCCGTTCCCTCTTGTTCTATCACTAATCACCTGTGAGAGGAGACCAGCACCAACCTCTCTACAATGTCCTTTCAGGTAGCTGTAGAGAGTGATGAGGTCTCCCCTCAGCCGTCTCCTCCTCAAACTGAACAGTCCCAGATCCTTCAGTCTCTCCTCATAGGATCTGTTCTCCAGGCCCTTCACCAGCTTCGTTGCCCTCCTTTGCACTCGCTCCAGCACCTCGATATCTCTCGTATTGCGGTGCCCAAAACTGGACACAATACTCCAGGTGTGGCCTCACCAGTGCAGAGTACAGGGGACTATCACCTCCTACTCCTGCTGGTCACACTATTTCTAATACAAGCCAGGATGCCGTTGGCTTTCTTGGCCACCTGGGCACACTGCTGGCTCGTGTTCAGCTGCTTGTCAATTAGAACCCCCAGATCCTTCTCTTCCAGACAGCTCTCCAGCCACACCTCCCCAGGCCTATAGCCATGCATGGGGTTGTTGTGGCCCAAGTGCAGGACCTGGCACTTGGCCTTGTTGAAGCTCATCCCGTTAAAGTTGGCCCACCGATCCAATCTCTCCAAGTCTCTCTGTAGAGCCTCCCTATCCTCATGCAGATTGACATTCCTGTTTAACTCGGTGTCAATTGTACTGATGATACACTCTATGTCCTTATCAAGATCATGTTGATGGCGATGTTTCAGAAGTTATTTTTAGTTACTGGTCTTTAAAGTCCATATTGTAGTAGAAAAAACGTAAGAAAAATCATGTCTTTTCCTTTCTTCTTCCTACCCATTTGGAAAGTCACACTAAGAAATTTAACCTCCCATAAAATTACTGATCCGTAATTGTAAAGTATTAGCACATATTTTCTTGAGAATTTGATCAAAAATAACGGCATTTTCTCAAAGTACCTTCTCTTTGAACAAGCTATATGTAATATAATCATTCTTCACTACAGTTTGCAAAGATTACACTTCCAGAATTACTACAGTATGAATCTCAAAAATTAGAGGCTGGTGCCTCAACTCCTTCAAGTCAGATACTCCAATGGATTTTGCTGACTTAAATGAGTCCTAGTGAATATGCTCTTCTTTAATATCTTTGTTAATATCTACGCCTTCAACGTAGTTTGAAATTGAACTAATTTACAGAGATATTATGAAGAGGGGAAGTTCATACATATCCAGCTTACAAACACCAGCTGCCAGCTGTTCCTTCAATGTGTGAACATTGCCTTATTCTTGGAGCCCATGATATAGTGGTCCTATGATAAAATCTGAAACTGTAGTGTCTTCTATATATAAATAGATCCTAGGGTAGGATGTGAGATATGGGATATCAAGACATATTGGATAAGATGTTTTTATATAATAAGGTGAGGAAGAGTTTTCAGTCTAAAATTGTTTAGGATAAGATGATCATGAAAAGTTAAAGATCTGTATCTGACTTGCAATATGACAGTCTCTCATGAAAATACTTAGAAATCAGATAAAATCTTCAATTCAAGCCACCTTTTTTCCTCCAGAGTTACACAGTCTTCTAGTTGGGTCAACAAAATCTAGATCCAAATTATTTGGATATTAAATCCAAATGGTCCAAAGTATTTATTTCCACATGTATATTTTTCCTTGATAAGACTTTCTTAAATAAATCAATTCAGGTTAGGTTTTTTAAATTAAGAAAATCTTAGGTGCTATATTATATTAATAAAATTTTCTAGTATATTATTGGGTCAGGCGTTGAACAGGAACTGCAGGCATAAGAACTATGTAATTCATGACCCATTCAAAGTCTGACAACACCTTCATGTTATTACAGTTAACTAGCCCAGTGGTTGATTAAATCTGCAAAGCTCATCTGGCTGTTTTCCAAAAGTTTGGTTTACCTAGAGTGACACAACAGAATAAGTACAAGCAGGTCTGTCATTCTTTGAGGAGGAACACATTAACCCTTTTGAACACTCAGTATATTGCAACGGTGAAAACGATGAGAGATAGTAGTCTTTCATTAGGTTTCTTAATAATTAGTTTAATGGTAATATATATTCTTTTTTAAATCATAAATGTTTATTACAGTGCTCAAACATGATAATTTTGTTGCAAGTTTAACACTTCATTTAATGAATTGTGCAGAGTATGTATACAATAGTACAGGCATTTAGATTCTGTCAAAACTAAAACCATCTTTGATGTGTTGGATTGGAAAACAAGTTTCTGAAATACCATCAGAAGCAAGAGAAATTCTTATTTCAGTCAACTTTTCAAGAACTGAAACAACTCAGAGAAAGATTGATATCAGAAGAGGTACACATGGGGGGAATTCGGTAGTTGTCTCCGTCTTTGCTCATTAGGCTCTAATTTCCTTAGACTTGCATGTCTGAGATGCTCAGTTACGTAAGCAATATATGTCTCATCTGAAATCCTCTAGCTGGTATCTACACCTCTTGATCCAATAAATAATACCATAATGATAGAAGTCTACTATAAAAGCAAACTCTTAAGGTAGGTGTTGATTCTGAGGGGTCCAAAGAAGTGTCAGTGAGGTATCAAAAAGACAGAAAGGTGTCTGTGTGGCTGCTGCCTGAACCACAGCATTTCAGATCTTTCCCCACACAAAGACACAACTACCTACCACCATTCTAAAGTAAAAAGGCTGCAGATCTACTCTTCCTCCTTCTCATCACTTTTTCTTGAGAAGAAAACTTTTTGTAGTCAGTGAGTTTCTAAAGGATAAGAAAAAAAGCCATTCTGTGATTATAGTAATAGACTTCCAGTGTGACCTCTGACTGATTATTCCACCTGTCATCAGTGCTTTTCTAGATTGCAGGTCAGAGTGGCTGATGACATAGGGCTTAGAAACTTATTTTCATGTCACTGCTCTTGTTCTTAAAACCAAGATGAGTTCAGTTTTGATAAAACATTTCACTTAAAGCCTTTAAGTCTGCAAAGCACTTATGCAAATGTTTAATTTTAAACATGTGAATAGTACTATTAACTTTGATGGGACTATTCGCATACCTAAATCTAAGGACATGCTTAAGTGCTTCGCTAATAACAGTGAAGGAGGGGGAAAGAACACCCATGACCTCCATTTACGTTATTGCTTCATTATTTTTTTTATTTATAGTCTCCTTTGTGGCATTCATCATCACAATATTGGAGCATGTCAAGAATATTAATGTTGCCATTCATTTGCCTTTGCTTGACAACTGTTGTGCTTCACCAAAAAAAAAAAAAAAAAAAAAGAAAAAAGGAAAGAGCATTCTGTGGAACATTGAGAGCCTTCTGTAGGCAATCATGACAAGTTCTTAATCTGATTAGAAAAGCTTTAAACTTTTCCAAAAACCCCTGAGAATCATAAAATGATAGAGATTTGAACTTTAGTGTGCTCTAAGTTTGGAAATTATTTCCAGAAAACAGAAACTTTCTAATCTTCACTATTTTAGCAAAGCAAACTGACGGAATCTGTCATGCTTTTAAAACAATTGCATAGAATCTACTAATTATTGTGTATTTTCTTCCTTTGCTATTCCACAGATGGTATGTTATAGGTCCCACCCTGAAAACTCTCTCTAATGTTAAGTGTAGGGCTCACGCATCTAATTCAAAAAATTCATATTGTCTAAATGTTAGCAAGATACCAGTCCTTCATACAAAATAATAGCCATGTCACAATGGAGTAAATTTTGAAATCTAGTCTTTTGTACTCCCTGTTTTACTTCCATTTGCTCCTTTACCTAACATTGGAAATGCAAATTTTAATGGCTGAGAGTGCTATAGGCTGATGAATGTGAGAACTAGAGGACTGAGTAAAAAGTAATGCCTAACCTCTCAGGTGGAACCACTAATTCTCTTGGGTGCTCTCCCTGAGTATGTCCCCAATTCATTACTGACAGAAAAGATTACTTAAATGTGCTTTTTACAAATGTTATGAACTATAATAAACAAAAATGAAATATGACATAATTAATCACTTAGGCAGGATGATTACAAATTCCATCAAGCTAATTGAAAACTAAGCTATATAGTTATCAAACTAATGCTGTTTAGCAGATACTTATGATAAATTTGAAATTATGGTTTATATTTCCTTGTAAGGGTAAGACTTAAGGTCTTGGCATTTTCTGCTGAAGGCAACCTCCAGTCACTTAAGCAGGCTTCACAGGATGAATACTCTCCTTAGACTGTTTCCTACCCAGCTGGTGCAGACCAGATCTGTATTTCACCTTTGCTCTGATATACAAACCGACTCTGCTTAAAAAGTTGTACCACCATCACGTTGTAGCTTCAGATATATTGAGGAGTTGGTAGCTAGCTCGTCTAATTGTGACCCCTGTCACATCCTGTCAATGGTGTCTGAGCTGGAGCTGATTTATGGGCAGCCAGGCTGGACAGCACAGGCAGAATTAGCATGATGTACCTGCACGTGTTCATGAGTACATGAAGCTCGTTTCCCAGATCTTTCACTATGAATTTTAGTTTGGTTTATAACATGGCTAGCTAAATTTTAGTTCGAGGTTCAACTAGTGGAGAGCACCTAAAAGCTGCAATGCTAAACCTCAGTCAGCATTCATGGATTTAAAGCTAAGTATTTAGGAATTTTATTGATAGTTACAAAATGATTGTGTTACAGAAGCCTTAATTATTTTACTGACTAATGGCTATATTAAATCATAAAAATAATTTTTTAAGCTAATATATATATCAACTCCTCCTAAAAGGAAATATTTAGAACTTGTTCAATTCTACTGTATAATCTGCTGTACGTATTTTCATACCATTTTTATGTATTTTAACAACCTTGACTTCAAAGAGCTTTTATTGTATATAATGTTAAAATATATATACTTTCTGAACTGGTTGCTAAGAATAAGCAGTGTTTTTTTTCCAATCTCCTCTACTTCTGAAGTTGTACAGCATCAGATTTCCAGGGTGATTCTGATGTGAGACTTCAGCAAATGGAACACTTTCATGTTACCCTATTAGAAAGTGTTATGGATTAATGCAAAAGGTCAGTCTTATCACAGTTTGTGCAATACACCATACTACTGTGCATTAGGAGTTGGAATATATCAAGGGCTAATATTTTAATACATTTTTCTTCCTTAATAGGAAGACAAGAAACTAGAAGCTTTACATAATCAGGGTTAAAGGTTTCTGTAAAAGCTTAAAATGATGCAAAAATGCTCTTTTCAAACATTTAAACCTGCAATTAGAGGTGTATCCAAGTCATACAACTATGACCTTGAATCCCAAAGAGCAACTGGGTATGGTTTTAGATCAGAGATTTTTATAAAAGATTTTGATTTGTCTCAGCCTGTTTTTGCATGATGAAAAGTTAGAAACAAAATTTCAAACTTGTACCAGTTCATCTTCTGTTCAGCCCCGAGTCTAATGTTTTATTGTAGATCCATTTCCAAGTTTAATCTCATCCAGATAGTGGACACAGAACTGTCTTTCAGTAGGTCTTTTTATCATTGAATAGGCATACAAGAATATGTATCCAATTTATTTTCAAAGCAATTTTAACAGTTCAGATACATTATACAAGCTGAAATACGTTGGCGCAAGGTCTTCCATTATCATTCCCAACCTTCAGTTAATATGGCTACCACTCAGAAAATGGTTCAGTAATATTAGAGCATGCTGTCATGGATCTCTGGAACCATACAGATGTTAGCTTATAATTTAAGTATTTTTGATTGTTAGGATTTACTACAGGGAGCTTATTTTCTCATTCTGACCATACCATCCTCAGCTTTTGATGTGTGACATGGGATTTAAGAAAATGGGATATATATAATCTCTTTTTTACCACTATTAGGCTTTTTAAACTGTACTGTGCAGTGTTCTGCTGCACTGAATCCTATGACAACTGATATTATTTATAACCTCTCAAAATTGTTTTCAGAAATGGTTTATGACATGTAATGAAACAGATATACATTGTACTGTAAATATAAATTCAGATAAATGTCACCTAGTTTTATGAAATATAAAATTCCCGCAGGAACAAAAACCTTAAGTAATGGTTTGCTCAGGAAAATCAGTTTAGTCAATCATTATAATGCATGTTTCTATCTATTTCAGTAGGAAGCTACTTCAAAAAAAAAAGTCAATATTATGACTTTCTGGGATGTTGTGCACAAAAATACCAGTTGCTGCTGCCAGTTTTAGTTTCATAGATAGTATGTGATAGTATCTAGTATATACATACTAAGAGTTCAGAATGAGTAGATTACACGTTTTGCTATTTGTACACTTCACAGAGATACAGTAGCTAAAATACTAGATCACAGTTATTCCAAACTATTAAAGGTCATCCTTTCTCATCAAGAGGTTAGTTCTCATGCTGAAATAGGTAGTGGCATTTTTTCTTTTTCACTGATTTTTTCTTTTTCTTTTAGAGACTCAAAATATACATTTTTTTATCACATATAAGAGTCAAAAATTGCTGCATTTCCTAAAGTGAGAAATAAGTATTCCTGAAATAAAAATTTTTCATCTGTTTTCCCCCGAACTTTCTGTTATGTATAATATACATTTCTATTTGAAGTAACCAGTATACTGTATGAAAGCCAATGCAGTACAAACATTTAGTAATGAGATGGCACCAAATAAAGGATCTATAGGACAAAATAATTATTAGTCAAATTTCTAGTACTATACAGTTAGAAATTATGCTGCTGAAACTTCATACTGAAGCTTCTGTATCCGTTAAGTTTTATAAATCTATGAAGAAGTGAAAACACAAAGTCTATTATTGCAAGAATATAAGGAAAAACAATGTTGAGCACAGACAATGACAATTTAAGAATGGGCCTAAGCAGAACAAGATTTGTAGGAATGAGTTATGTTTTTTATTGACCAATTAAAAAGGTGAAAAAAATGAAAAAGAAATAAGTAAATACACTGACAGCAGTGATATTGAATTTACTTACTTTCTTTCAAGGCTGTAAAACTGTTTTTAAACACTTTTCTAGTCTGACCTTGTCTTTAATAATATCTCTAACTTATTCTCAAATAAAATGCCTCTACACATGCGAAAGATAACAAGCCTTGGATGTTAAATACCATTGTCAATCAAATGTATAATCTTCTTAAATAAGAATGCCAACTATGTTTGGCAAGATTGTTTCTCTATGATGTCACGCAGCTGACATTAATAATCCTTCATGTTTAATTCCAGAGAGACCTGTAGACTATATCATGCTTCCTGTGGTTTTCCACCTGTGTCAAGTTGCCTGAGTTTGCCATTTTTCCAATGTCTGTTCTCTGGAGCTTGTGGAGTACTCCACACAGTATTCTGTCAACTGTCACTGATTTCTAAGACTGACTTTCAACTCATTCTTTTAAAACAATTAAGAGCTACTAATCTAATTTAACATATTTTAAGAATTGGTTTTTTTCTTAGTGTCCGTGATGATATACTGTAAAAAAAAAAAAAAAAAAAAAAAAAAGTGGAAAACTCTTTATGAATTGTAAGCTCTGAGTACAACCTTAAGACTGGAAATAAAAAGAAATGTTCATCAAGTGCTATTTAAATTTTGTATAGTTTTCCCACCCTTCTTTACTAAAAAATCTGAATCAGTTTTAATCACTTGTCCCTGATGTATCTTTTTAAAAATGCTTAATGCCAATTTAAATGGCATTGAAATAAAAAGGCTCATAGAGTCTAGATTTCCATCTTTTATTCCAGTGATGTGGTGTTCATCTGCTGTTGCTGTTCCTTTCTTCTCTTTTCTTTGAAAGAGTGACTTCTTTTCTTAATTTCAACAACAAAGAAGTCATGCAACATTACATGTTCAATAGCATTTTATATTAACATGTATTTTAAATTTAAGCCCATAAATTTGTATCCAGTGACTACTGTTATGGCATGCATAAGAAAAGAAAATGCATATTTTTTTCTTGAACGGTTTCCTTTCTGTAGGGAAAGATTTTGTCAACGTATTTGTAAGACCATGTCTTCTTATCAGAATAAGTTGTTTTAATCAGAATAAGCTACATTTCCCAGGCATATTAATAATGTCTAAGCTTATAACTACATAGCTAATTTTTTAGCTGCCTGCAGGGTTTCAGCCTGACCATGAAGTTTACGGATCCAGTACTGTTTATCAACAAGAAAATCTGTCAAGCACAAGTTATATACTTTGCATAAGAAAATACAGTACTGGTGTGACATTACAGAAAGGTTGCCCATGAGATATCATGTAGACATCTTAATTTATGGTAGCACATCAATTAAAGAAGCAATGATTGAGATTTGAATTCTAAAAGCGTGATTGTATGTTGACTGCTATGTTGACCAGGCTTGTGAGCCTAAAGCATGCTGCAGTCCTTGAACGGAATTAAGTCAATCAGTGCGGGAACACCATTTGCTGTAGGCAAAAGTTGCCTGTGTTCAGAAGAGACAAGATGCTGTAGTCAGTGGTTCAGAATTTTGATATCTTTAGACAGAAAAAAATGAGTGTCACATCCCGCTCAGATGAGGGGGACAAGTGACTCAGATTCGCAAATCCCCAATTGGAGCGGACAACAAGTTCAAGCATTTACTAACTACCTACAATGTACTAATTGAACACATGATAATTGGCTAAGTACAGAGCAAGTTGTGGCGAACAATATAATATGCCTTGCATTTCTTAATGGAAAAAGGAAAAGAGGGAGATAGAGGGAATGGGGGAATACAGATCACCGGTCTGGGTTCCTGCGCTGATCCTGTCAGCAAGGGTTCCAGAAGGCAGCTGTCTTTTTCGCTGGCATCAGTCTTCTTCACGTCACTGCTCTCTCCAGACGGCCAGGGGGCAGAGGAGGGGGCAGAGAGAGAGAGAGTCCTTTCTTCCCCCCTTTGATTTATACCCACTTTCCTTGGGTCCGTCCCCTAGGTCGACCCACAGACCTACATATCCCATGTACAGGGAGGGGTAAGGTGTTTCATGGGGTGATGTAATTAGCATGATCATGTCAGCCCTCGTTAGCATATTGAGGGGTGTTAACTTTAATATGCATTTCGTGGATAATGAAGCAAAGTTCATTCACCGGACACGTGGCCCTTGAAATTTGCCCGGGTGCCCCAGAGCAGAGCCGTCCTGTCTCCACAGGGCTCTCTCCCCCAGTTACATCGGGCAGCGTTATCAGCTTCGGCCTCCACAGAATGCACCCTGTGACTCAGAGTTTTGTCTTGCGAGTGTTTGAGGCATTTCTTCAATCAGCCTCAACTTTTGCTTTCCCAGGCTGTTTGTCTTAGTTTCTCACAGGCCTGGTTTCTCGTCTCTCACACTAGGGACAGGAGCTTTTAATCTTTGAAATTGGAACATAAATGAAAGTATGCTATACTAGAGCTAAGCAGTTCCAAACCAGGGTCCTTCTATCCTTCCCCTTAACAATGAAGACAATCAGAAGAGCAACTTAGCAAGATCATAGTACATTCTCTGTGACTGGGAATTTTAGACTGGTCTCCCATAAAATCTTGGGGTGTGTGCTGAGGCAAACATGAGCATCGCAATCATGTGCATATAATTTATAATTTCCCCTCAGGGGGCTGTTCCCAAGAACATGAAGTGGTACAGTTATGACATGAAAGACTGTTACAAATGGGACTGAAAATTGCACTGGATCTGACCTATGTGTAAATACAGGAAAAGGTGTCAAAATTCCATAGCAATGCCAACATCTGAAATATAGTCAGATGGCTATAAATGTGTTGCTATATATTAAAATTTTTAAAACCCCATGAAAACAAACAAACAAAACACACCATACTTGAATATTCAACAGCATGAAAAAAAAAAATAAATTACTGAGACCCTGATCCATGAGCTGTTATTTGTTAAGGGTAAATTTTTGCCTGGTATTACTTTGATGTGGTAAGTTTTCTTCTAACATGAAGAGCTATAGATTATCAAAACATACTTTTGAAGAGTTCTGTCCAATCTTTTCCTTCTTAAAATAATGGGTGCAGCCATTTTTTACTACTGAATGCTTTGGGTTTGACAGGTCTTGTGCTAGGCATTTTATGGTGTGTATATAAAAAGAGAACAAACTAAAAATTTTACATTTTGGAAAGGTAAAAAACCCTAACATTTTTTAAAAGTCAATCAAATCATGTTTCATCAGGCCTGTAAGGATATAATCTTAATGTTTTCACTAAAATCAGGGTAAAGCAACAATCTCTCTGTTCAAATTAGTTTGTCTGTCATTGTCTTTTTGAAATATTAGTAAGTACACTAAACTTCTTAACCAAAGGAAAATAACCAGGTTTTTATTTTTTTTCTGTGTGGATATAGGACTCAGACTTAATGAAATATTATGTGGAAAAATAGACATCAGACATCCCTGATGTAGCACTAATTCTATTTCTTCTTCTAAGACACAATACAAAATAAAGATACCTCTACTAATATAACATGTCAAAGTTTTCTTTTAGTGCTAATTCCCTTCAGGAAAATAGAAAGATGACAGACATGTTGTAAAATCCCTTTGAACATTGCTAACAGTGTAGTAGTAACCAATAAATTATATTTTATTATTGCTGAGGAACTAGCATTTGCCAACTGCTGCTTTTGAACTAATTCCTGTGATAACAGATTGCTAAACTGAATTCAAAGGTTCAAGTGTAGAACCAGCTGCGTTCAGAGGTAGTGATGGTAAGGGAAAAAATTGTTAGAAAACCTATCCTATCATATAGAAAAATGTTAGGTTTTGCTGTATTTGCCTAGGCAAATGTGGAACTTATTGCTAATTTTCAAGTATTTTCTATCTTCTATGGAGATGTTTGGGTTTTTCAGGGCTTTAATGTAATTAGACAGCTTTGAAGTCACAGATCAGGACTGACATGATATTTTATCACCAAGAAGCAAGAAACTGGAGAAATATTAAATGAAAAGCAGCCTGAGATTAGAGGGCCCAGGCAAGAGGGAGCTGAAATAGAATAGCCTTGGGTGAATCCACCCTAGAAGTACAAGGAATTTTAGCATTATACTGGTAAACCACTGTGTCAGAGGGAGCAGTGGGCTTTGAAAACAGAATTAGGAGAGCCAGCCTGACAGTTTAAATGCAAAAACTAGGGTTTGAGCCATTGATTCTGGCCTGCTCATAACAACATGAAGATGCTCTAAGTTTACATCTCTGTTCAAGGTCCAAGATTATCACTATAATTATAAGCTTTTATTTTACTGATTTTAAAATGAAATTGAAATAACGGTTCATTAGTCCAACACACAAACAGACTGGGTTATTTGATAGTCAAATGTATTTTTCTTCTTGAGCAGGAATTAGAGTCACAAACGAGCACCTTCTAGAAGGAGCTACAAAATATGTCGCTATACACAGCGCTATGTTCTGAAGCCGCAACAAAACTAGAAAATGCTTCAGGCTGTTAATTGAAGTGTTTACAGTTTCTCTTTCAAGGTGGTTGAAAGAATAACAAATACTGAACAAAGAAAATTAATCTGTATCTGCAGAATTTTCTTTTACCAGTCTGGAGATGACACATAACTTTTCTTGGTCCAGAATAACAGAGACACAGAAATGTCATGTATTACACATGCCGCTTCCTTAAAATTGCTTTCTCCCTTGTGTGGATCCAGTCTTACAAGCAGTGTGAACGTCAGTTTAAATTTGAGAATGTAAGAGTTGTGACTTGAAAAGGTACAGAACAGTGGTGGCAATATTAACTCCCTGAAAATCAGACAAAAATACCTTTTCTTTCTTTTTTTTTTTTTTTTTTTTCCCAATTAGAAGACAGAAGACCTCCTCAGCAAGAAATGAAAACTAACTTCCACCCTTCAACTTTCAAAGTTGTGTTTATCATCAGGGATGATAAAAGTTCCGTAATTACAGCTTCTTAGCATTATGACATACAGTGTCAACTTTATGATATGGGAGATGAAAGTCAGGCTCTAATAATTGTTCTGTATAGTTTCATATCTAAAATAAGACTGGCAATTTATTATTTCTTCTGTGAATCCTGTGGATCATATTATCAGAAAGAAAAATTAGTATAGGAAGGTAAATGAATTACAAAAGTGAGAAAATCCAGAAAATACCATGTAATGCAGACAGCACCATTCGTGCTATAGAGAATGTATAGGACTTTGGAGATCAAGGATTTCATTTGGTAGCAGACAAAAATCCTAAACTTCAATTTATGAATTTATCAATGAATTGCAGAAGAGGCATCCAGTTTATCATATTTTCTCATAAGAATGGCAGCTTTTTCATGCTTGCATTTACAAAAAACCAAAGTCCACAAACATCTAATGTCAAAATAGGTAAGGGTTTTGAGGATGAGAAGACTGACCTAAAAAAAAAAAAAAAAAAAAAATAAAATTACTAAGTAATCATGAACTTAGATAAAAGTTCAGACTTTCAGGTACAGGAATCTTAACTTAGTGAAACTTAAGGTTACTCTTATTTGAGGCTGTCCTGGTTTTGGGTGGGATAGACATAATTTTTTTCCCTTCTTAGTAGCTATAATAGTGCTGTGTTTTGGATTCACTATGAGATTTGATATGAGAAGAATGTTGATAATGTACCAATGTTTTTACTTGTTGCTAAGAAATCAAGGACATTTCAACTTCCCACGTCCTGCTAGTGTGCAGGTACACAAGAATCTGGGAGCGAGGACAGCCAGAGCAATGGACTCAAATTGACCAATGGAATATTCCATATCATAAAATGTCATACATAGTATATAGATGAGGGCTGACCAGAAATTTCTCTCTCTCTCTCTCTTTTCCAGGATTGTGTTTTTGAGATTTTCTCTTTTGTGGGATTGCTAACCAGGAATGGGCTGGGCATTGGTCAGCAGGTAGTGATCAATCGCGTTATGCATTAGTCATTTGTATTTGCCATTATTGCTACCATCACTGTTACTATTTTTATTTTATTTCAGTTATTAAATTGGTTTTTATCTCAACCCACACGTGTCCTTACATTTACCCCTCCAATTCTTTCTCCCTTTTCTCCAGAAAGGATGGGTGAACATCTGCGTAGTGTTTGACTGTCAACTGGGTTTAAACCATGACAGAGGCACAAAAGTCTCTAGTGGTACAGGATCCGTGCAGTAATCTGTTCTGGCTAATGAAAGAGAAGAAAGTGGAAGCTATAGTCTCATGCATCACTGAAGAAAAAGAGAAGAGATGTTACAGTGGTACCACAGAAAATACTTGATATCACCCTGTCTGATACTTCAGATCTTTGCCTAAAGCCATGTTAATATCTTCGTAAAGAAGCTAAAATTGAATGTCCTTGTTATTGTAGTACTGTTTGAGACAATTCAGCATTTATTTGTTATTTAAGTTTGCTCATATGTTCACTCAGTTATCAACTAGAAGGTTACATTTTCTTCCTTTTTTAAATTTTTTTTCTAGAAGACAATTTTTATAACACCCTTTAATGTATAAAACTACAAGTAGTCCTCAGGTGAAACAATTAATACTTACTCATATTTATAAGAAGGTAAATTGTTGGAGAATGGCTTCAAGAACAAGGACATGGCAGTATGGAAAAACTGGTTAGAGATGAAATACGGGGTGATTTGTTACGTCTGCACAAGATAGATATTGCTTGAGTTGCTTAGCTACTATCTCCTGCCTGGAACTGAAGCTTCCCCCCACCTGCGAGAACGTGTATGTCAGCAAAAGATTACTCCAAGAACCTACCCAAACTGGCTCACAGGTTTGGTCCGGACCCAGGGTGCAACGGAGGCTGCGCAAGACTTCGGGGTGGAAAGTTCAGCAGTGAGGAAGAGGAGAAACTTCCTCTTCACGACCACCGACCAGCCCTTTACGCCCCCTGCCCAGGACATTGAGAGCTCATTGCGCAGGCGTAAAAGGGAGGAGACCTAATTACAATAAGAAGCAAAGATAGGCGGAGATAGAACATAAATATGTATAGGCGTTCTATGTATATGCAATACTTAATGGATATAAGGATGTAAGCAAACAGAATGAGGCTGAAGCTTGCTCTATCATTCACATTTAATCGGCTGCTTGTTTCCTCTGTCCTCTGCAGTAAATGAATACACTTTGCATCTTGATTGAATAGATCTTTTTAGATCAGCATTATTTTATCATTATTTTATGTATTATCAGCATATATTAATTGTGGATTAGCACTATTTATTTACTTGTGAATCTGATAGTAAATTTAAAAAAAAAATGTTAGAACAAACTCAAAACAATCATTGGCCCCAACAGAGTCAAATATTTAAGAATGTCTTCAGCTTGAACTGTATTTTTAAGTGCTCTGCTGATATGGAGTCACGATGAATTAAATTTATTTATTTATTTATTTTTTTTTTTTTAAAGAAGACAAATGTGTAGATTTTAACCAAATGGCTTCAACCACAAAAATCACTCAGCTTCATGATCATGCATAATGCATTTTTATACAAAGTGCAAACTCTGTAGCATTTACAATCTGCCTAAAGTCTTCATAATAAATTAGGTCAAATTAATAGTTGATGTTATGCATACTGACATCAGTGAAATTACATTAATGATTAATTTGGCCCACTGCTTAAGATTCAGTTTTGAACCTCTAGGGTTAGACAATTTGCATTATGAAAAACAGATCCTGTATTAAGGTTAGAGTATGTACCTATGCTCTGCAGTCTAATTCAAAGCTCAGATATAGAAATAGATGGATTGATCAATTTTGAAAAGGAAAAATCAGAATAATAATAATAACAGCTGTGAAACAATGTTTCATTTTCAAACTGGCTGTCATTGCTTTTTTGGACATTCCATAAAGGCACAACTCGTTACATGCTTATACACCTCACAACAAGTGAGGTTCAGTTTGAGATAGAGACTCTAAACTGAACTCTCAAGATGACTGTGTATGAGAGAAGAGTGGATATCATCCACCTCGACTTTAGCATTATCTATGAAAGCATCTTTGTATCAGAGTTGGGTTGTTATGGTCTAAGTAGGTGGACTGCTAGATGGATAAAAAAACAATTAGGTTGTTGTAGTTGAAGTGGTTCATCCTCTACCTAAAGCTCAGTTACAAGTCAAGTTCCTCAGGAGTAATTGGACATATCTTGCTTGATATCCTTATGAAAGACCTGGAGAGATATAAAAAGTAGACACTCTCATCAAGTTTGGAGATGGCCCTGTACTAGGAGGCACAGCTGATACACTTGATGGCAGGGCCACCATTCAAATGGAACTTGACAAGCTGGAGGAATGGGCTAACAGAAACCTTTTAAATTCAACAAAGATTAAGTTCTGCACCTGGGTTGGAATAAAATTCTACAGTAGCTGGACTGGGGACTTACTAACTTGGGAACAGTTTTGCTGAAAAGTGCCTGAGTGTCCTAATGAACAACAAATTCAATGTGAGTGAACAGTGCATCCTCTCAACAATGAAGGCTAACAGCACCCTGGATCATATTTAAAGGAACATCACCTGCATTGAGGGAGGTGATTATTCTCCTCTACTAAGCAGAGGCAATATGTGAAATAATGTGCCCAGTTTTAGTCTCCCCTGTGCAGGAAAGATATCTACAAATTGCAGTGAGCTCAGAGGATGGCCACCAATGGAGTGGAGGGCTGGAGCACTTGTCTCCTGAAGAAAGGCTGAGAAGCTGGGAGGCTTGGGTTTGTTCAGCCTGGAAGTTACTTAGCTGACTAGATATGGAATACATGAATCAGAAGAATATATGTAGGCAGTTAGTACTATTTGACAGTATGGTATTATTTGAGACATCTGTGTAGCTAATATGAGAAATTGGCTGCTAAAACAGTGACTCTTAGGTAGTAATAGGACACCTAGTAACTAATTGGTCGTAATAAATGCAGATAAAAATAGCAATGATGAGATAGGGTAAGTTGGTACGTTAGCTGAGAGACACAGATGTAAGCTAACCAATACTTACTACATTTTAATACGTGATGCTCAGTGCTGCCCAAAATGTATAACTGCAGTCATCTAGGAAAAGTGTGAAAGGGAAATAAAAAAACCTGAGAGGATATTGAACTAATAGTTCAATACTGTTAATAGTAAATTATTATCAAGAAAATCAAAGAACTATAAAAGAAGAAGACAGGTTTAGCTCAAAGAGCTTTTATTTCACAAAACTATAAACACCTCAAAAAAAACGCACCATCTAATAAGAAGGTTTTGCAGCTATAACTGTAAAGTTGTTAACTAAAAAACCCCTGTAATTCATTGTGAAGCCTGGTTTGAAATCTAACTTCTCGTCATACACCTCAGATTTTTCTACTATGATCTTTTCTTCAGTGTGCTATAAGTATCTTGGAGGAACACTGGGCACGTGCAGAGAATTACTGAGATGATAGTTAACGAGTGTGAAACAAATGATAAACAACTTAAAAAAAATCACATTCTCTCTTAGACTTTTCCTGAAGTTTTTTGTCTTTGAAAAATTTGGATACAAAATGTAATAGATACATTGATATGGAAAACAAATACTTTTTTTTTGTTAAACAGTATATGAAAAAAATAAATATGTGATATTCAATCTATACTAAAGTTACAGTTGCATTATTATTTGTATGTCAGTAATGCCTATAATCCCAAAGAATGCCACAGGCGGTGTTGCTATAGACATTAAACAAGTACTTTGTAAGACTAATTCTTCCAGTTTAAGGAAAAAAAAAAAAAAAAAAAAAAAAAAAGATAGAGGAGTATAGCATTGTTCCTCTTTTCTCAGTGCAAGTACTGGTGCAGAAATTAGATGGTTTCTTTAAGAGATTTGAATTTAGGTCTCCTGAGTGCTAGTTATATATAAACTCTCTCCCCTGTTCATAAAATCTTTCATCTCTTTTGCTGATCTTAGCTGGTCTAGGACTTCTGATATAATTTCAATTCTATTGCTTCTTGCTAGCTCAGGTTTACCAGCTGTCAGCTCTGCAATAGTAGATGTCATTAGAAAACTTGCCATTCAAAAGGAGTATTCAGGGACATGTTACCTGAACTACCTTAATTCAGTGAACCATGTTTTTTCTCAGTTAGCTCAGTTAGTTTACTCTAAATCTCTTGGGAAATCTCATCTTCCAGAAATTTTCCCAGATTCCTGATAAAGGGGTGTTATTATTTTACCATAGTGTTAAAAAAAATGTTTAGATATTAGGAAATGGGGCCACGATTTTCAGCTCATGTAAAACAGTACCTTATGTGTTAATAGAAATTCATTCAGCTGTTTCTATAAGATATATTAATTTTTTGAGTGTTATTTATATTGGAGAGCAGAATTTGGAATACAAAATATATTGTAGAGCTCTGTTAAATTTTGATATTTACAGATAAAATTAACCCAAGAGAAGCAGAAAAACATTACAATACTTATGAACTTTTAAATTTTTTAGCTAAGTAGTGCTTTCTTCTTTAAATAGAATAATAAAATAAGATATAATGACAATTGTATTTAGTGTAATAGAGAAACAGTCAATGTGAAAAAATATTTTTTTGAGGGACGAAGTGCAAAACCATGCTTGAACTAAACAACTATCATCAAATAGTTAAAAAAATCGGGTTTTACATAACGTTATTAATTTTCTGCTCACATAGCCCTGCTATCATGTCTGTAACAATTTTCAAATTAAATACAAAATAGGATGGCTGTTGGGCCTTAAGTGTGTTTGAATAATAGAAGGAGTTTGAGGAAAGGACACATGAAATACATACTACAAGAGGTTAATTATGTTAGTTTTCTACAGTGGGACAAAGGGATGCATAGATGGGCACATACTTATTAAACCATATTTTGTTCATTGTTAGCCAAAGCATTGGGAACCTCGTGCCTGATGATGAGGCCAAGTGAAGCCTTGGGAGTGAGGAATCCAAAGTCAAGTATGAAGAAAGACAGAAAGTGAATCTGAGACCAGCTCTGTGTCTCTGGAAGAGATTTGATGCAATTCTATACGATGTCCACGTTAGTCTAACAGCCCTCTTTTAATTACAGCAAGACATTGAATCAGCTCAGCTGTACTGATTGATTGGATCATCACAGCTTCCATGATCCTGTCCTCTCACCCCACTTCTGACCATGCAGTGCTACTCCCAGCTATCCCAGTAAAAAGAAAGGGGGTAAAGAAAGCAGGATAAAAAGCTGGGCCAGCTTCCCAGACAAGTCCATTTCAGAGTCACGTGAGTGACAATGTGAGTAGAATTATAGGTTTTCAAAAAATGTCTTAGGGTAAAGTTACATTTTGGGTAAGAGTTAGATCCATTTGCAGTCAGTTCAATTCATGTGCCTGCAGCATAGATTTCTGCACGTCATTCTTGTGTCTCTATTTCTCATCACAGTCAATGGAGATCTCTGGTGGTTTTCAGTGTCAGTGTAGATGGTGTGAGCTATCCCACCCTGACTTCATAACAGCTTTCAGACGAGCACAGATTTCCTATATATTTTATGTCTGCCAGTCCCATCTAAGTATCTCAAATACTCAACTACAACTTGAGTGGCACAACATATATATGTTAAACCCACTAAGATGAGCCTGTTATCAAATTATAACTGGTACCTAGAAAACCATTAATCTGATAAAACATAGATATTGACTTCTGGATGACATAATAGCTTTCCATATTCTTCTAATTAGATCTCCACTGGCTTAGACATAATGACTGCATATAGACACCTGTTGCTATTGACTTATGCACTTATATTGTGTTGCTCTTCAATAGTCTTGATAAGGAGCTAACCTCACTCATGATGTTTTAGGTGATCCAATAGATCTCTATTGTCTGGAGGGGTCTGTCAGATTACCCACCAACTGAAAAATGAGCTGTAAGAGGATGTAGATCCTTCACAGAAATCCTTTTCTTTGATTCTTACAGTAATCAGAAAACCATCCATCTCAAGCAAAATTACATCAGTGAAATAGCTTCATGTACTACTAATGTTTCCTCCCAATAAACCACAAGATACAAAATGTAGTTAATTATGTAAGTAAAAAGATTTATTTTTTATATATTATTTCTTCTAGTACAAAATGAGTCAAAGAATCTAACAACTGCTACAGCAACTGTTACATATAAAATGACTGCTCAGGTAGTATTACTTCCTAGTAAATTATGAAGTGTAAAATGGTCTTTGTCCTTTGCCACCTAACCATGTAGTAAACCAAAACCACTCTCCATACCACTAAAGCCTTTTGGTCTTAATCCAAGTGAGGATTCAGGGCAATTAGTATGCATGCATTGCTACTCAGAAAATGTAATCATTTGTCCTTTACATGGTTATCTAGAACATACCTTTCTCAGATATGCTGTCATTCTCATTGCTCCAAATTATTTACACACTATCTGTTCATTATATGGCAATCTAGATGCATAAACTTGAACGACATCTGATATGGCCATAAATTCACAAACTCATTATGGCACATGTTGTGAAGTCTGTGCTGGTTAGAGGTGAGGTGATCTTAACATATACATAATTCCCACTAAAAGGTTAACACTTTTGGACCACTTAACCACTTCTGAATAGTTATCACTTTCAGACCGGCACTGGAAGTTTATGCTTAATCATCACTCAGCAGGTTTTGGAACAGGCATTTTGAATATGGAGCTATGAGGCTAAAGTAATGAAACTGCAATATGGCAGCACAGGAAAGGATGGAAGGCAACTGGAGTTTGGTGTCATCTGGTTCTTTATGACTGTCAACGCCAGACTAATTCTCTTAGAAAATCTTGGGTCTTCAACTGGCTCACCAGGCCTCTAGCTTATTTAAATATTGTTGCCTATGTAATTAGATGTGATTGGAATTAGTTTTAGATTAATCTATAAGCAATACATAGGTTAAGGTGTTCTCTTAAAGAGGACAATATGGATTAACATGAGCAGAAGGTTAGTAGTGAGTTATGGGTATAGGCTCTGAACATGATAGTGTATATTGTAAACTAAATATTTAGCAATAGTCTGTGAGACTGAATATTACTGAAATCTGTCCTGGAATGAACCAAGGAAAACTTTCATGGAAAAACTAATGGCACAGCAATTGTGCATGTGTCTGAAATTTTGTTTATGTTGACTATTTCTTCAATGAAAAGTCCCCTTAATACATGTATGAATTGTTCAAATATTAATTTGCATCTGACTGTGACAAAACACACAACAGGAAACAGAAATAAAAATTAAAAGGTCATTCAGTAGTGCCCATATTCTGCAGGGCACCTTCCAGGTAGGTCCTTTTCAGTACAAGAGGGATACAAAAAATGCTGTCTTGTTTGTTCAAAATCAATCCCATTATGTTGAAGCCAGATTAAAATCTTTTTTTCCCCTTGATATGTGCCAGTCATTGCTACTGTGTTTCAACTATCATTACTGAAAACAATTCCTCATATATATATATATGATATGGTCAGTTTTCTGAATGCCAGTTATCCATGACACATTTGACAAACGAACTTGAGTGTGTTTATGACTATAACTCCATATCCAAAAACAGAAGATCCATTTTGAAGACATAAAATGTATTTCTAACATACTAGTTTGTCATGTAAGGAATCAGAAATTATCAAGTTTCTCTTTGCTACTCCTAAGATAAGGGCTCTTCAGAGGCATGATGCAAATAGGCAATTTCCTAAGCCATGTCAGAAGTCATATTGTTTCTGGAGGGGCACCATGTTTAGTTCTCTAGCCTACAGACCATACTACAACTTTGAGTGATTGACCAGGTTCGGCAGACACTGAATCCAAGCACAAATATGCAAAAATTTAACCTGTTCAATGGTAACTGATTTTATTGTCAAAATTTTGCTAAAGGGATGACTTTGTTCAAAGAAGTTAGACACAGACATAAATGTCTGTGAGACAGAGGCTTTGAGAAAATTTGTAATTGAAGAACATTAAAACTGTAGTAAACACTGACAAATATCAGCAAACAAGTCAGACATAAGTAAAATGTTAATTTTATTTTCTACTCCATATACTATTTATCGCTGTGTTTGTATGAACCAAAGCAATTTCACATCTCTGAAAAAACTTTCTGCAATCACAACTTTTTCCTAAAGTAGCACCTGTAATATTTACAGCACACACATTTCTGTAAACTCTTGTAATGAGATTCTGAAACAGGAGAGATGAAGGATAAAGTATAATTGCTTTTTAAACTCCAGAGATTCTTGGATAAATTCTAACATATGGCACGATACTATATCCTGAAAGACCTACAAGTTTTCATGGGAGTAGCAATGTCATGATTCTGTAAGCCCAGGTTATGCTCTTGATATCTGGCTTATTTTGATGACTTTTATTTCTGTTAAAATAAGGTGCTTATTAATTTGTTTGCTTTAGATTAATTCTGTGCTACTCTAAAAATAGTTGCATTCAAAGTTAGATATGCTTTTCTTAATTTCTGTAAATAGAAAATACACAACTTGCCTTGCTGGAAAGATCAGTGATTAAAAATTAATTTTTCATAATGCCTAGTAATCTGTCTTCTGAACCTACTGTCCCGAGAGTGGCCTATTACTTTCAGATAAGTGGTCTCATATACATTATTATTATATGAGTGTTATAGATACATCGACTGGTTAAGTTAACCTTGGAAGATAATTCTTACTGGCACCTTGAAAGTTGTATTATTTATCTTTTTCTCCTTTTAAGATTCAATCAGCTGTGACCAAGACATAATTAACTATTACATTAACTATTACATGTTCCCTTCATATTAAAGCATATCTTATTAATATGTTCATATATGAAAAGTATTATGTCTCTACAGTTATAAGATTAATTAATTTTTGTTTGGTTTGATTGTCATCTGCCTATAATTTCACTGTTCGCAGTTATGTTCTGGTAATGTATTTTCTTGGTCTAAACCTCTGGTTAATCTAAATTTCACTCAATTGCAAAAATTAACCTGTGATAATGAGTTTTCTCTGAGTCATGCAGAACGAAATGGTCCTTCATAAGGGGACAGGTTTATTTTGCAGCAGAATAAAGTATTTTAGTGCTAATATTTCTGGATAGGAAAATCTGTTAGTCACAGTCACTTCTTTTTGGCTCTGTGACTTTCAAAATAAAATTTTCCTCTCTTTTTAATTTTTCTTTTTCCACTCTGCTCTCACACTCCTATTTCCTGAACCTTCCTACCAGCATGAGGACTCCTTTGTGACTACTATGAGTTAATGCTTTGGAAAATGTAATACTAATGGACATATCTCAAGACCAGATATCTCATCTGCTGAACAAAACTGTTTTGTTATGAGACAAAAATTATTTCATTTTTTTAAAGAGCAATGAAAAAAAAAGTCAAATAAAGCGTGTTCATGTGCACAAGGGAGCCACACAAGCTCAAATGCTATCATTCCTGGATGAAAAGAGGATGTAGAGGCTGGTGTCATTTAAATATTTTATTCCTTACACGTACTACCTCTTTCTCATGAACTGTGGGTAAGGACTATAAAGTTTCTTGGATAATGCTATGACAACTTTGTATCTCTTTATTCAGGATTTCACAGAATCACACAATCATCAAGGTTGGAAAAGACCCTAAAGATCATCTAGTCCAACCGTTAACCTAACACTGACCATTCTCAACTACACCATACCCTCAATGCTATGTCAATGAAACTCTTAAATACCTCCAGGGATGGGGACTCCACCACCTCCCTGGGCAGCCCATTCCAACACCTAACAACCCGTTCTGTAAAGAAATACTTCCTAAATTCCAGTCTAAACCTTCCCTGGAGCAACTTAAGGCCATTACCTCTTGTCCTATCGCTTATTTCTTGGTTAAAGAGGCTCATCCCCAGCTCTCTACAACCTCCTTTCAGGTAGCTGTAGAGGGCGATGAGGTCTCCCCTCAGCCTCCTCTTCTCCAGACTAAACACCCCCAGTTCCCTCAGCCGCTCCTCGTACCACCTGTGCTCCAGAGCCTGCACCAGCTTCGTTGCCCTTCTCTGGACACGCTCAAGTCATTCAATGTCCTTTTTGTGGTGAGGGGCCCAAAACTGAACACAGGAATCGAGGGGCGGCCTCACCAGTGCCGAGGACAGGGGTCAGATCCCTTCCCTGTCCCTGCTGGCCATGCTATTGCTGACACAAGCCAGGATGTCATTGGCCTTCTTGGCCACCTGGGCACACTGCTGGCTCCTGTTCAGCCAGCTGTCAGTCAACACCCCCAGGTCCCTCTCTGACTGGCAGCTCTCCAGCCACTCCTCCCCAAGCCTGTAGCGCTGCTGGGGGTTGTTGTGGCCCAAGGGCAGCCCCCGGCATTTGGCCTTATGGAAACTCCTCCAGTTGGCCTCAGCCCATGGCTCCAGCCTGTCCAGGTCTCTCTGCAGAGCCTCCCTACCCTCGAGCACATCAACACTCCCACCCAACTGGGTGTCATCTGCCAACTGACTGAGGGTGCACTCGATCCCCTCGTCTAGATCATCAATAAAGATGTTAAACAGGAGTGGCCCCAAAACCGAGCCCTGGGAGACACCACCTGTGACCAGCTGCCAACTGGATTTAACTCCATGTAAGAGATGAGAAACCAGGCCTGCCAGAAACTAAGAAAAACAGCCCGGGAAAGCAAAAGTTGAAGCTGATTAAAGAAATGCCTCAAACACTTGCAAGACAAAACTATGAGTCACAGGGTGCATTCTGTGGAGGTTGAAGCTGATAAGGCTGCTGATTAACACAAGATGCAGCTGAAAGACAGAGCCCTGTGGAGACAGGATGGCTCTGCTCTGGGGCACCTGGGCAAATTTCAAGGGCCATCTGTCTCGTGAATGACTTTTTCTTCATTATTCCTGAAATGCATACTGAAGTTAACACCCCTCAACATGATCATGCTAATTACATCATCCCATAAACACCTTACCCCTCCCCGTATGTGGGATATGTAGGTATGTGGGTTGACCTATGGGACAGACCCAAGGATAAATCAAGGGGGAAGGAAGAAAGGGAGGGGCCCTGGAGAGAGCAGTGAAGTGGACGGATTCCAGTGAAAAAGACGGCTGCCTCCTGGAACACTAACTGGCCAGATCAGCGCAAGAACATAGACTGTTGATCTGTATTGCCCCATTCCCTCTATCGCAAATGCAAGGCATGTTATATTGCCTGCCAGAACTTGCTATATATTTAGCCAATTATCATGTGTTCAATTAGTACATTGTGGGTCATTAATAAATGCTTTGACTTGGAGACTTGTCTGCTCCACTGGGAATTTGTGAATCCGAGTCACTTCTCCCCTTCATCTGAGCGGGACGTGACACTCCATTCACCACAACCCTTTGGGCCCGGCCATCCAGACAGTTTTTTACCCAGCGAAGCGTGTGCCCATCCAAGCCACGAGCAGCCAGTTTCACCGGGAGAATGCTGTGGGAAATGGTGTCAAAGGCCTTGCTAAAGTCCAGGTAAACACCATCCACAGCCTTTCCCTCATCCAATAAGCAGGTTACCCTGTCGTAGAAGGAGATCAGGTTTGTCAGGCAGGACCTGCCTTGCATAAACCCATGCTGACGTCAGGCCTGAGCATCTGGTTGCCCCACATGTGCTGTGTGATGGTACTCAGGATGAGCTGCTCCATCAGCTTCCCAGGCACCAAAGTCAAGCTGACAGGCCTGTAATTTCCCAGATCGTCCTTCCAACCCTTCTTATATATGGGCCTCACACTGACCAATTTCCAATCTGTTGGGACTTCCCCGGTCAGCCAGGACTGCTGATAAATGATGGAAATCAGCTTGACGAGCACCCCAGCCAGCTCCTTCAGCACCCTCGGGTGTATCCCGTCCCACCCCATAGACTTGTGTGTGTCTGTGTGATGCAGCAGGTCACTGACTGTCTCCTCCTGGATTGTGGGGGGGTCGTTCTCCCAGTCTCTGTCTTCTGGCTGAGGAGGCTGGATTCCCTCAGTACAACTAGTCTTCTTATTAAAGACTGAAGCAAAGAAGGCATCAAGCACCTCAGCCTTTTCCTCATCACTTGTTACCATGTTTCCTCCTGCATCTAGCAGGGGATGGATGATCTCTCTGGCCTTTCTTTTGCTGCTGACATACTTATAGAAACATTTCTTATTGTCCTTGATTGTTGAAGCCAGATTAATTTCTAGCTGGGCTTTAGATATCCTGATTTCCACCCTGCACATCCTCACAGCATCTTTGTAATCATTGTGAGCTGCTAGCCCCTTCTTCCAGAAACTAAACTCTCCTTTTCTCCCTGAGTTGCAGCCAAAGCTCCCTGTTTAGCCACAGTGGCCTTCTCTGGCACTGGTTTCTCTTAGAGCACCTGGGGACCACCTGCTTCTGTGCCATTAACACTTCCTTCTTAAAGAGTGCCCAGCCTTCCTGGGCCCCTGTACCCTTCAGGACCATCTCCCAGAGGATTCTGTGAAGGAGGTGCCTAAACAAGACAAAGTCAGCCCTTTGGAAGTCCAGGATGTCAGTTCTGCTGCCCCCTCTCCTGGCCTCTCTAAGAACTATATTATTTCATGATCGCTGTGCCCTAGTCGGCCTCCAACTGCCACATCATCCACCAGTCCTTCTCTGTTCACAAAGAGGAGATCCAGCAGGGCACCTTCTCTGGTCGGTTCAGTCATCAGCTGCATCAGGAAATTGTCTCCCACACATTTCAGGAATCTCTGGGACTGGTCTTGCTCTGCTGTGTTGTATTTCCAGCAGATGCCTGGGAAGTTAAATTCTCCCACAAAGAACAAGGGCAAGCGATTGTGACATTTCTTCTAAGTGCCTAATTTTATATATTTTTAAAAATCTATTTAATTCCTTGTAGTGAGCTATAGGACAAAAACTCCTATAGAAGTACCTGTACATGTTGGCATCCTACCTAATGAATAAAAAAGAAGTAATTGCAGTAATGAATGCTAAAAAAACCCAACCAAACAGTAGAGATCTATGTGAATACCTGCAATGACATAACTGAACATTTCTTTCTGACTGAACAAATAAGGAATGTCATATGAGTGATGAGGATGTAGAACTGTACATAGATTTCTAATAGTAAGATAGAAAAGATGATATTGAATGCTACAGAATGACTTCAGATGTGTTGCAACGAAGTTTTAAAGGACTGCCTCAACATAATTTTGATTTATTATTTTAAACAAGCTTTATTTTCTGTTGTTTCTAGGATGGTTCATTATAGTTTTGAAATTAATTGCTTTCCAGAAAGAACAGGTATAACTATGATTTTAGAGTTACTGAAGAGTGTTAGATGGTGGTAATTACTGCACTTCTATTGTTATTCCACTCCAGCATTTGATAATAAATAAAAGGTCAATAATATAAGCATTTAATGTTGTTTGTTATTAAATGCAAAGGAAGCAGGCATTAATACTAGACCTCAAACTCTTCCTTTCAATTAAACAATGGAATTTTCAATATGTCAATTCACAGGGTATGAGATACAGTTTCTTCCTGATGAAAAAAAGTATCTTGGCCATCTTCAGTCTCATTCACAGACAGCAAGTACTGGTAAGTATTAGCCATTCAATCAGGCCATCAGTGAAGGTTCAGCTCTGCATGATTTTATTAGCAGTTCTTGGTGAAGACAGATTACTGTGATGAAATATGAATTTCTGATGGCACACTTTGATATCATGGTCTTATATGTGACATTACGTTGTGACCTGTTTTCTATATAAATAGCTGAGCTGAAGCCTTTATGGTTTCTACTTAGCCTTTAAAATGTTAATATTTTTAAATTAATAATGTTTAAAAAATGATCAGTGCAAAGTTTTGTATATAAAATAAAAAATATTAATTTTAAAGGATTTACATATTAAACCCAAACTTTATATGATATTTGAAAGAATGTTCCAGTTTTGTCTTCAGCTGGATTTCTTAAAAGCAAGCAAACAAATAAGTCTAACCCCATACAGTATAACAAAACTCACCAGGCGGGTATATCTTCAAGAGATTTCAAATATGAATTTTTCAATCTCTAATAAAAATATGGAATATTAAATTTTTGTGTGTTTGGTAATAGGTCTCACAAGATTCCCTATCATTAGCAACTCTGTGTTGCTAAAAAATAGGCATTAAAAAAACTGGACTAGCTAAGTGATACTTCAGTTACTGAAAATGTACTGCTAGAAGTTTGGTCCCTTTTGTTTGTTTTTAGCCCTTGGGTCAGACAAACATATTTGCATTTTTTCTGCTGATTAATCGCTACAATTCAGATATTGAGAATGAAATTATTATATATTAACAACCCATTTTATTTCTTCAGAGTAGGCAATTTTAGCTATTGAAGAATGTCACATGTCCGTGTTGAGCCAGCAGTGACACAAAAGATTTTTTTGAAAGTGACTAAATTGGTCTAGATGAAACAGACAGTTTTCTAAGAATCTGAGATTGTATCAAACTGAGATTTGAAAACATTAGAGTGTGGAAATTCAAATTTCTCTTTCTTTTCTTTCACTCATCTAAATTCTCATAAGCACAGGAAATGATGAAAGAAAAAACACAAAACCACATTAGAACAGAGGGAACATAAAACAAATCCCACAAATCACAATGTGCTGAATGTTTTCCTCCAGCCCATAAGAAATTTAAGAAATATATGGCAAACAACAACAACATCAAATACATGGTATAGAACAGGAGAGATCAAGACCACTGTTGATATCCTATGTCTTTGCACTAACAAGGAATTAATTTATATAAATATGTAAATGAACCTATGATAATATCAAGTATTATTCATGTAAGCAAGAAACCAATCCAAAGAAATTATCAACATCAAATACATTAGATCTCAACAACTCTCTAAACACCCTTGTAGGTTTTTTTGGGTAGGGAAGGATCTTTCTTGATTTGACTTCAAATTTGGGGTTAGGTCATTATAAACCAGGGATGTTGCAAGCAGATGGAGAACCTTTAGAGAATCAGTGTACTGTCAGTAGCATTGCATCCTTACACTTGGCCACTAGGGCAAAAAATACCTCAGAAATGAATCTGAAAAAAAAAACAACCTTCTTCTGCTTCCTATGGTAATTATTGGAATACTTGAGGCAAGCAAGTCACACAAAATGATTAAGACAAAACATATACAATCTTTAAGATAAAAATATTTCTTGTAGCTCCATTCAGGTTTGATATCAAAAGATGCTTCTCTGAACTTTACAGTTGTAGGAGCATCAGAATTTCTTCCATAAATTTTCATAGATTCATAGAATAGTTTGTGTTGGAAGGAACCTTGAAAGGTCATCTTGTCCAATCCCTTTGCAATGAGGAGAAAAATATTCAACTAGATCAGGTTTCTCAGAGCATAACCTGACCTTAAATGTTTCCAGGGATGGGGTATCCACCACCTCTGGGTAACCTGTTCCAGTATTTCACGACCTTTATCGTAAAAAAATGTGTTCCTTATATCTAGTCTAAATCTAGACTCTTTTAGTTTAAAACCATTACCCCTAGTACTACTACAACAGGCCCTACTAAAAGTTTGTTCTCATCTTTCTTATAAGTCCCTTTTAAGAATTGAAAGGCTACAATAAGGTCTTCCCAGAATCTTCTCTTCTTCAGGTTGAACAGCCCCAACTCTCTCAGCCTTTCTTCACAGGGTAGGTGTTCCACCCCTCTGAGCATTTTTGTGGCCATCCTCTGGACCCACTCTAACATGTTCATGTCTTTCCTGTACTGAGGATCCCAGAGCTGTATGCAATAGTCCAGGTGGGGTCTCATAAGAGCAGAGTAGAGGAGCAGAATCACCTCCCTCGACCTGCTGGCCACACTTCATTTCTTGCACCCCAGATAGTATTTTATCAAATACTATCTTTAAACAATTAATTGTCTGCACAGTCTGGCATATAGGCTTATCTGAAAATTTACTTCATGACTGTAAATATTTTTTTCTTATTCTGTCTGGAAATTTATTCATAATCAATTTATAACTCTTTGCTTTGCACCAGCATTATCTTTCAATTTAATTAGTTCTTCCTCACTTCTTCCAAAGCCCCAAATGGTTAGCTTAACAACATTAAATGACTCCTCATATAAACAAGTCAAGTCCTTTAACCTCCTTTCATAAGCTTGCTTTTCCATTACTGTAATTATTTTGGCATTTCTCTGAACCTGTTTCAATTTAAGTTCATTAATGTAGGTAACTAATGTAGGTAACCAAAACTGTACATTACATTCTATATGAGGTCTTAACTCTACTTTTAGAGTGTTATGAATATAGAAGGTTTGTTTTGTTTTGTTTTTTCCTAATCTGTCTTTTCTGTTGCTTCATAGAAGTATGGTGATTTATTAAAAGGTCTGTTACACTGATAGCTCAAAACCATCTAGTAGGATTTGAGATAAGAAAAGAAGTGGTAGTGTTAAACTGAAGCAAAGGAGATCTGGGTTTGCCTAAAGGAAAACACTCTAACGAAACATCAGAGTAAATGGTTTAAGGAGGTGGTGGAAGAGAAGAATTTAAAGAACAGCTTGCACAAATACTTGTCAGAAATGCTTTACACTTAATTCATCTACATCTTAGTGGGTGAATAGGCTACATGAACTCTTAAAGACCCTTTCATTGTTACACCTCTGTAATAAAATATATTTCTATATCTCAGTAACTCATAGAATCATGTGTAGAATTATAGAATTCAGGTACAGAATTATTTACATCAACAAATACTATTCTTAATTTGAAGTAAATTCTATTGCATATTACTCTTCTCAGTCCTTGAGAAAGTGGGGTGAAATTATCTATACTTAATCTGAAAGTTGTACTATGACAGGTGTTCACAAGTATACTTTTCATGAATACTTTTCATAATATATCATATTATGAATATGATAATCAGATTCCTAACTTTACAAGATTTTCCATCCATACATCTCTTTGTTATAATATAATTTCACTAACATTTGTAATAGATGTGATGTAATGAGGGAGACAATCCCCTCCCGTGATCTGTGGCCTGTGCACCTGTTCATATAGTCCTGGAGCTGCCAGGGCACAGCATGATAGATGTTTCTTCCACTACCTCGGATCTTTTTTCACTGAGCTGCTCCATTCCTTCAGCCTCTTTGAGTTGTCTGAATGGCAGCTCTGCCATCAAGCGTATCAACTGATCACCTCAGTTTGATGTTATCTGTAAATCTGATGAGCATGCTCTCAATTACATCCTCTAGTTTGCTGATTAAGACTTTAAACATAACCAGATACAGGATAGAACCCTGTGGTATGACTTGTTAGAAGTGTTTTGGTAGAGTATAACCCATTACCACCTGGGTCCAACCATCAAAATATATTTTTACTCATCTAATTGTTCACTCATCTACTGTCATAACCTAATTTGTCCAGAGGGATTTTATGGGAGAGAGTGTCAAAAATATTGATAAAGTCAAGGTATTGGACACGCACTCCTCTCTCCTCATCTACATATCCAATCATTTTATCACAGAAGGCAATCAAGTTGGTCAGGCACAATATACCTTTGGTAAATTCATGTTGACTGCTCCTAGTCACCTTTTGCTTTCTGGGCTTCAAGGATGCTCATTCCATGATTTTTCCAGGGATCATAATGAGACTGGTTGACCTGTAGTTGCCCTGATTGACTTGTTGTCCTCTTTTGAAAGTGAGTATGACATTTGCTTTGTTCTATTTTTAAAAAATGTCTTCCAATCACCACAATTTTTCAAAGATAATGGAGGGTGGTCTCGCAAGGACATTGACCATCTCTGACTTGGGCACATTTTGTCTTGGACTTTCAATTAATCCATTACTTGATCCTTATCCACTGCTGCTGTCTTTTCTCCTTGAACACTGCCTTCAGGTACAGATTTCAGATAATAGTTCCAATTTTGTTAATTCTAAAATAATTTTTTTTCTACAGAACATTTGCAGTCATGAAGTGTACTCATTACCAAAATACACAGTTCAGCACAGGACTGCTAGCCTGAAAGTTCCCCAGACATTTCATTTTAGTCACCAAAGTATGCTCTGCAATATGCTCTAAAGTGTCATAATTACAAGATTATAAGGTTTTTCTTGCTCATGAATGCTTCTTCTTTAGGAGGAAGATTTTTACTTGCAGCTTTTAATAACCTGGTGACCACATCTGTAAGTAGTCCATTAGATTCTTATGGCCTCATCTATCTGAGACCTCTAATTTCTGTCTGTTTTCCAAGCCCAAGCCCCTAGGTTTTTTTCAAAAAGTGTTCTGATAGCAACTGAGTCTCCAAGTGGGTGATGATGAAATAATTCTCATTAGTTGTCTCTATTCTCAGTGAAAGAGAGGGACATGTGACAAAAGAGGACTTAATGGCACCAAACCCCCTCAAATGTAAGTTTCATAGACTCTTGGGGAGAAAGGAGGAACATAAGTGAATAGGATGTCTTTTGACTATCTGGGAAATTATGAGATTATGTTAAATGGATTTATTCCTTTGTTGACACATTGCCAGGATATTTCTTGTTATCATTCGATGTGTTCACTTCTCTTATGCCCTTGTTTACATACAATTTTTGGAGTATTGCCTCATTACATTATTTTTGTTAGAGCTGATGTCAAAAAGGCTTTGAATATTTAAATATCTTCTGTCTCATTCAGTAGTTTTCCTCATAAAGGAACACCTCAGTATTTCCCTTAATCTCTTTTTAACTTCTACTGTGCTTAGAGAATATTTTATTGCTGGTGATATTCTCTGAAAGTTTTAACTCTAGGTTTTCTGAATTTGCACCTTATGTGATTTTATTTTTCTTTTATAGAACACTTTGTTATGTTGTTGTGCTCCCTTTTTCTATGATTGCCTTCTGTGTTTGAATTTTTCATTCAACCACATTGGCTTCTGACCTCCTAATCTTATCTTTCCTTTTTATGTAAATAGTTTACCTCAAAGCTTTTAATATTGTATTGTTTTAGAGATATCACCTGTTCTACAATTTTACCTTTAGGTTACTTTCTTCACAACAACTTTTTAGGCTTAAGTCCACTTTCTTGAAGTACAAGAAATGCTTTATCTTTACTTTCTGCAGAACTGTGAAGTCTATAGCTTTTGATCCCTTTTGCTTACTTTACTCTCCGCATTAAGATTTTAAATTATGATGCAGAATTAAGTAAAAAAAAAAAAAAAAAAAAGTGAGCTGATTCTTGTACTGCTTGTAATAAAAAAGTAATCCCCAATGTGTTCCAAGAACCCACTTGATACTTTTAATCCTATGATAGTACTTTTTCAATATGTATCAGATAATTAAAGTCTTCCAAACTGGATTGCTTTTCAATCACTAGTTGGTTCTTCTCTTCTGCTAAACATGACTTCAAAATTTTCTTTGAACTTCAAAATTTTCTAAATGAACTTCCTGATTAGCTCAAAATATCTTGGCTGGAATTTCTACTGATGTTAGTAGTTCTTGCATTTCCTTTGTTTCTATTTCCCTTACCTCCATTCTGGGCCAGTTTATACTAGACTTAATGTCTTGCCACAAAGAGACAAAATAGTATCAAGCACAACAAAAAAATAAATACAGCAACTACAAAACATTCCTCAACTTTCTAGAAAGCATTCCTTATTACCATGTATAGAGTAAATCAGATTACCAGAAGACTACAAGGTGTTACTAAACAGCACTTTGAAGGAATTTGCAGTCATGTACAATTTTGGAGTGAATAGCTTTACGAGCACCAGCACAGTTATTGTCTATTATGGTCACTAAGGCTTCCATATTTCTTTATATTCTCTCTATTTAAAAATACATCACTCACATATTTCAATTTTACAGGGAATGTCATATATTCCAAATTTTTTGCACTGTAGATTTATTGTTAGTGTTCCATTAAAGATGAAGGAGAATTGAATGATGTATCTAAACATGTGACTCTTGTACCATTTTTAAATATCTGTAGGCCATTAATTCTTTATGCTCTTCAGCTATCACTCTAGGATGGCACAGTTATTTACTGGACTGTATCTGCCAGTCCAGTAGAATTATCTGAGATAGTCTAGTGCATCTAAAATAGCACTAGATCTCTGTTTAACTATGCTAGCATCTACAACTGTTGGACTGGCATTCTAAAAGATATGACCCTGTCTAATACCTTTACCATCTGTTCATGGACTTGTTAATAAACCCGCTGATATCTCCATAGCCTCCTGTGGTGATAATTTCTGGAAGTTCACTATCCACTGGGAAGAAATTTTTTTTTTCTTGTTCTTGTTTTGAACTGGTGTCCCATAAGTAAGTTCTGGTATTGTATTATGCTGATTTTGGCTGGGATAGAGTTAATTTTCTTCATAGTAGCTGGTATGGGGCTGTGTTTTGGATTTGTGCTGAAAACAGTGCTGATAATACAGAGATTTTTTCATTATTGCTGAGCAGTTCTTACACAGAGTCAAGGCTGTTTTCTGCTTCTCATCTCACTTCACTCCTCCCAGCTGGGAGAGAACACAGATGGCACAGCTGACTTCAACTGACCAAAGAGATATCCCATACCGTATGACATCATGTTCAGCACATCAAACTGGGGGAAGAAGAAGGAAGGGGGGGATGTTCAGAGTGATGGTGTTTGTCATCCCAAGTCACCATTATGTGTGAGGGGCCCTGCTTTCCTGGACATGGCTGAATGCCTGCCTGATGATGGGTAGTGGTGAGCAAATTCCTTGTTTTGCTTTGCTTGCATGTGTGGCTTTTGCTTTACCTATTATATTGCCTTTATCAACCCACAAATTTTCTCTTTTAATCTTCTAATTCTCTTCTCCATCCCACAGTGGTAGAGTGATCAGGTGGCTGTGTGGTTCTTAGTTTCCAGATGGGGTTGAACCATGACAGTGTGTTTTGATAAATGATGAGTCTTCATTCTTCCTAGCCTCTAACTTCATGTTTTTAGAAGTCTTGATCCCTCAGCCGCCTTCTCTCCAAATTTAAGAATATCAGGTATTTTTTATCTCTTGTAAAATAGCACCTCCATCCCCTTTTATGCTGCTTTCCTCTTTACCTTATGTAATTCTTCTACTCTACTTCATTTCATCCCTCTTGAGATACAGAGACCAAACCTGTACACAGTACCCAAGAAACCAGTCCAACAAGCATTTTTATAGTGGTAGAATGAAGCGCTCTCTTTTGTTGTCTCTTTCTGTTGATCTACAACATTTTGCTACCTTTCTTTGCTAGCATGTACATTAAGACAATGATTTCAAAGAACCTTAGGATCTCTTACTTGAGCTGTAATTACCAGGCATAACTGACAGAGTCCTATGAGATACTTTGGAAACCATACTTTTTAGTAGGGATATATACCAGTTCTGGCTTGCAAGAAAGAACTATGCACAGGAAATAAGTTTGCTGTTAGTTGTGAACAAATACTGTTACTGAAGTTGCTGCTTTAGAGTTATATTTCCTGGTGATTTCCAGAGACTACATATGTTGACTGCTTAAGCCTAATTTCAAGGGGGATATACATACAGACATATATCTAAGTCTAAGGGTAAGAGAAGATAAGCACTGGGAAATGTTTAAGTGTCTGAATATGCATTCTTGTAAGTGTGTGTGTAGTGGTCATATAAGGATAATTTAAGATTTACAAGGATCTGTTATTAAAATTTTAATGAAATGAGTCTGGAAACATCATGTATCATTAAGGACATCTGTCATATGGTGTGCATGTGAGATCCTTGACAAGTGGCATGCTGGAAATGAAATACATTAACAATGTGTTCCAGAAAGAAAAATGGGACAAAAGCCAAGTGAAATGTGGGATAAAGCCAGAAAAGGCCCCTTCTGCATTAATATCTTCAAAATAACTTGTGGAGGATTTGTACTTTGACAAAGAAATGTATACTTCCCATAGGTTCATTCTCTGATAACCTAATGTTTTGAGGTGAAAAGAAGTCTTTGTTTTTATTGATTTCTGGGATATGGGATAAGAATGACTAGTTCAGTTAAAAGAAAAATAATGTTTTTCCCAAAACAAATTAGCAATAAACATTAAAAAATAGTAATGTTTGCTTTTATAGACATTCAGAAAATGTTAATGTAAATTAGAACTTTACAGAATATTTTTCCATCTGAAAAACCTTATAATAAAACTTTTGATCAATAGAAAAGAAATCCTGACTACTTCTAGTGTGTTAGACATGAACACACCCTTGTGAGGCTGCCCTGAAGGATATGGGAGCCCAGGAAGGCTGGGCATACTCCAGGAGAGAAGTGTTAAAGGCACAAGAGCAGGCTGTTCCCGTGTGCTGAAAAACAAGCAGGCGGGGAAGGAGACTGTCCTGGTTAAACGGGGACCTTTGGCTGGATCTCAAGAACAAAAGGAGAATCTATTGCCTTTGGAAGAGGGGGCAGGTCTCTCATGAAGACTATAAAGATGTAGTGAAGCTATGAAGGGAGAATATTAGGAGAGCCAAAGCACAGCTAGAGCTCAACTTGGCTACAGCTGTTAAGGATAATAATAAATGTTTCTATAAATTCATTAACAGCAAAAGGAGGATTAGGGAAAATCTCCCTCCTTTACTGGGTGTCGAGGGGTACATCGTAACTAAGGATGAGGAATAGGCTGAGGTGATCAACACCTACTTTGCCTCAGTCTTTAGCAGTGGAACTGGCTGTTCCCTGGACACCCAGCCTCGTGAGCTGGGAGATGGGGAGGGGAAGCAGATTGAGGTCAGCACAGTTGAAGAGGAGGTGGTCAGAGACCTGCTGTACCACTTGGATGCACACAAGTCTGTGGGACAGGATGGGTTACACCCAAGGGTGCTGAAAGAGTTGGCAGATGTGCTCGCCAAGCCACTGTCCATGATTTACCTGAAGCCATGGCTGACTGGGGAGGTGCCATTGGACTGGAGGGTGACAAATGTGACACCCATCTGCAAGAGAGGCAGAAAGGATGATCCAGGAAACTATAGACCTGTCAGTCTGACCTCGGTGCCAGGGAAGGTCATGGAGCAGGTCATCTCAGGTGCCATTAAGAGTCATATAATGGACAACCAGATGATCAGGCCCAGTCAGCATGGGTTTAGGAAAGGCAGGTCCTGCCTGACAAACCTGATCTCCTTCTGTGACAGGAAACCTGTTTATTGGATGAGGGAAAGGCTGTGGATGTTGTTTACCTTGATTTTAGTAAGGCCTTTGACACCATTTCCCACAGCATTCTCCTGAGAAAACTGGCTGCTTGCGGTTTGGATGGGCACACACTTCTCTGGGTAAAAAACTGTCTGGATGGCCGGGCCCAAAGGGTTGTGGTGAACGCAGTTAAATCTGGTTGGTGGCTGGTCGCAGGTGGTGTCCCCCAGGGCTCAGTGTTGGGGCCACTCCTGTTTAACATCTTTATTGATGATCTAGACGAGGGGATCGAGGGCACCCTCAGTCAGTTTGCAGATGACCCCAAGTTGGGTGGGAGTGTTGATGTGCTCGAGGGTAGGGAGGCTCTGCAGAGAGACCTGGACAGGCTGGAGCCATGGGCTGAGGCCAACTGGAGGAGTTTCCATAAGGCCAAATGCCGGGGGCTGCCCTTGGGCCACAACAACCCCCAGCAGCGCTACAGGCTTGGGGAGGAGTGGCTGGAGAGCTGCCAGTCAGAGAGGGACCTGGGGGTGTTGATTGACAGCCTGATGAACAGGAGCCAGCAGTGTGCCCAGGTGGCCAAGAAGGCCAATGGCATCCTGGCTTGTGTCAGCAATAGCGTGGCCAGCAGGGACAGGGAAGGGATCCTATCCCGTACTCGGCACTGGTGAGGCCACACCAAGATTCCCGTGTTCAGTTTTGGGCCCTTCACCACAAAAATGACATTGAATGACTCGAGCGTGTCCAGAGAAGGGCAACGAAGCTGGTGCAGGCTCTGGAGCACAGGTCGTACGAGGAGCGGCTGAGGGAACTGGGGGTGTTTAGTCTGGAGAAGAGGAGGCTGAGGGGAGACCTCATCGCCCTCTACAGCTACCTGAAAGGAGGTTGCAGAGAGCTGGGGATGAGCCTCTTTAACCAAGAAATAAGCAATAGGACAAGAGGTAATGGCTTCAAATTGTGCCAGGGCAGGTTTAGACTGGATATTAGAAAGCATTTCTTTACAGAACAGGTTGTTAGGCATTGGAATGGGCTGCCCAGGGAGGTGGTGGAGTCCCCATCCGTGGAGGTGTTTTTGAGTAGAGTCAACATAGTGCCGAGGGATATGGTGTAGTTGGGAACAGTCAGTGTTAGGTTAATGGTTGGACAGGATGATCTTCAAGGTGTTTTCTAACCTAGATGATTTTGTGATTCTGTGGTAATGTGTACTTGCAGTCCAGAAGACTATTTGTATCATGGGCTGCATAAAAAGAAGCATGGTCAGCAGGTCAAGGGAGGTGATACTCCTCCTTTGGTGAGACCCCACCTGGAGTACTGCATCCAGCTCTGGGATCCCCAATATAAGAAAGACATGGACTTGTTAGAGCGGGTCCAGAGGAGGGCCACAAAATTGGTCAGAGGGCCAGAACACCTCTCCTCTGAAGAAAGACTGAGGGAGTTGGGATTGTTCAGCCTGAGGAAGAGCAGGCTCTGAGGAGGCTTACTGTGGCCTTTCAATGGGGGCTTAGAGGAAAGATGGGGAGATACTGACGCCTGTAGTGACAGGACAAGGAGCAACAATTTTAAACTGAAAGAAGGTAGATGTAACTACATATTTAATTTAATTTAATAACATAGGAAGAAATTTTTTACAATTAGGGTGATGAGACACTAGAACAGGTTGTCTAGAGAAGTTGTGGAAGTCAAATAGGAAATGTTTAAAGACAGGCTGGATGGGGTTTTGAGCAACCTGATCTAGTGAAGGATGCCTTTGCCCAAAGCATTGGGGTTGAACCAGAGGATCTTTGAAAGTCCCTTCAGACAGCTAGTGGAACTTTAAAAATAAAACATTTCTAACTGTGTGAAGCAATGCTGAGTATGAAATTGTTAAAAATAATAATCTTAAATCAGTTCTAATTATTATATAGAATGAAATATTGAAATGAAAGAATGAAAATTATATAGTGGGCTTCAATGATTACACATCCATGTTGAAGTAATGTATAGTTCAGTGACATCTAGTGCTGACAAAGTATTGATCTTACAAAGTCAGGAGATCTGACATATGAAATATAGAACTACTGAAGTTTGGGGATAAAAGAGGCATGTGATCAAACTTGATTAATAGATCCAACTTATTTAAAAAGTTTCAAAAAGCAATTATGCTTATCAGTGTAGACTTAAGGAATTGACAGCATGCCAGCCGGAAACGGAGAGACAAGTAAACTCATGCCAAATTACCTGTCCTTTCCATCTTAGACAGGGAAACAAAATGTAAGGAGCCACTTTTAGTAAAAAAAAACCTGAAGATAACCAAATGTTATTTTGTTTTCTTTTGTTTTATAAGATATTCAGACAGCTGTGGCTCTCCACTGCTGAAAGAAAAACTATATTCAAAATCAGAAAAAATAACCCTTTATGTCAAGAGAAGAATAATAAATATTGAGCAAAAATTCCAACAGAACTTGAAGAATCCACAAATAAGAAATAGAATCATTTAGGTTGGAAAAGACCTTTAAAATCGTCAAGTCCAACTGTTAACCCAGCACTGCAAGTCCAACACTAAACCACATCCTTAAGTGCCACATCTACATTTCTTTTAGATACCTCCAGGGATGATCACTCAACTGCTTCCCCGGGAAGCTTGTTCCAAAGCTTGATGACATTTTTGGCGAATAAATTTTTCCTAATATCCAATCTAAACCTCCCCTGGTGCAACTTGAAGCCATTTCTACTTCTTCTATCACTTGTTACTTGGGAGAAGAGACTGACACCCACCTTGCTACAACCTCCTTTAAGGTAGTTGTAGAGAGCAGTAAGGTCTCCCCTGATCCTCCTGTTCTTCAGGAAACCCCAGTTGCCTCAGCTGCTCCTCATAAGACTTGTGCTCTTGACCCTTCAGAAACCTTGTTGCTCTTCTTTGGATATGCTCCAGCACTTCAATGTCTTTTTTGTAATGAGGTGCCCAAAAGTGAACACAGTATTCAAGGTGAAGCCTCATGCTGAGTACAGGGGGACAATTACATTCTTAGTCCTGCTGGCCACACTATTTCTGATACAAGCCAGGATGCTGTTGGCCTTTGCCACCTGGGCACACTGCTGGCTCATATTCAGACAGCTGTCAACCAATATCCCAAGTCCTTTTCCACCAGGCAAATGAATTATTCTATTATGGACAGAGAGATGTCAAACCCAGCAAAAATAAGTTGCTTGTACTTTAATATGTTCCAATACTCTCTGCCATGGTATTGAACAGTATGAAATGGATGGTGCAGAAGAGAGGTTGCTGTGTTTTAATCAGGTATAGAGCCAGAATACAAATAGAGTACACACCCAGATCTACAGCCATGAAACTTTCCTTAAGGTTATGTATACTGTGTAAAATATAAAGATCCAATATTAGTTCCTGGCTCTGAAATCAAGGAACGTGAACTTGTTTACATCAACTCTATGCTGCTTTAGTGGTAGACAGAGAATTAGTCTAGACATAGACCTTGGATTTTGACTGTCACTAAAGTCAAAGGTCTGGGTTACTTGTAAACTTCACCATTTTGCTTGTGTTTGTTTCTTTCTCCACACAATTTTAATTTGGAAACATGAAAGCGGTATCTTGACTGCTGTCAGACTTCTGCTTGTCATGACAGATGGGAAGTGTCATTGAAGATGAAGACATTTGGAGAACAGCTTTCTGACCTAAGTAGGACGCATACTTGCCTGCTGCATATAGAGAAATGGCCTCATGTGACAGTTTTTTAAAAGTCTGGTCTTACCTCTTCACAAATGCTACATCACTTACTGTCATTTTTTCACCCTCACGTTCTATGTTTTCTACTGGTGTCCAAAAAAACATGATTAACACCAATGAGATTCAACAAGACTGGTTAAATAGAAGTGAGAGAGGATTTGAGTTATTTTTCACTCTGTGTTTGCAGTAGAGTGGTTTAAGAAAAAAAAAAAAAAAAGTGATATTTTCACTTTGTTCTCTGGGCTATTATTCATGTACAGTCAGGACGGAAGTGGTTATTGGCAAAAAATTCTGACCGAATTCTTACGTTTCTGATACATTTATGAATATTAGCATTTATGTACGGAATAATACCTCATTCTTTCAAATTTTATAGGCCTGTTTTTCCCCTCAATTAAATTAAAATTTCTCAACAAATTGTGAAAGGGGATTGGACTCAGAATACTTACATTTGCACACCTTATCTGCTTTCATTAGCAGAAAAACATTTTAAGTACAGAGCTGTATATCATAACATACATTGATATATAATAAACTGAAGTATAAAGAAGATGGAAAATTGGAAATTTAAGTATGTTCTGAGAATAATTTTCTGAGCAGCTGTCTGCAAAAAAAATCCCAACGAAAATGACTTGATTACTTCAAAGTAAAAGAACATGGTGATTATATTAACACCCAAGTATGGCTTTTTTTTTTTCAACAGAGCAATAAACTATCTGCCACAAAGGAAAATTAATCAACAGGGAAGAACACTCTTGCCTTATTGGAAAACAGAATTGCAGCTTTTTGATAAACTGATAAAATGAAATTGGAGAAAAATTTATATCCCTTGTGTATCACTTGCCTAAAATGCATTATGCTTTAATTAATTGCTAACATCTAAGGAGGACCATTTTTTGTTTTGAATATGCCACCAAAATAGAAGGCGGCACTTACTTTCACTTCAATTATGCCTATACTGGTACAGCTATAATTTCTGCTCTGCTTCTCATGGTAAATTAATCCACGATCCTCTTTGCTCCTACTTTTAGCCTGTTCTCAGTTCCTAAGATGGCACGTTGCTAACAAGTTTGAGTCTGACTGAGCTGCACTGAAAAGCTTTTTGCAGAAGACATTGTGCTCCATGACAGAAGATATCTGGTCCAGACAAGAAGGTCCAAACCCAACAGAGAATGAATTAAAAAGAAACCTGAGAACAGGAACTGCAAACAGAATTCACAACAGGAGATTTAAATGTGTGTGGTAACATCAGGACCTTGTCTCCTATCCAGTCTTCTAACTACTTGCTGCCTTAGCTTGGATTCTGTCTGCATTTATAAGGACCACAGCCTACATTTTCCTGCCAGGAAGACCCTAGAGGAGGGGGTTAAAGGAATCTGGCATACCTAGTCCTTCGTGATTGATTCTCTGAAGAAGTAGGCTGGAGCAAAACCAAAGAGTCCAGTCTGAAAAGATTGGGAAATATGAACATCAGTATAAAGGAAATTTTGGACCACTATGTAGATAGTCAGTCTAGAGGTCTATAGCAATATCAGCAACCAAAGATAATCTGATGCTGGTAGCAATGGCAAGGCGATTTGTGAGGCTACATGGAAATTTGTTTTGCATTAGCCATCTATACAGCTGTCCCTTTGCATTTTATAGACTTGTGGTATGTATCTAACACTGGCAACAGTTGTAGATTTTGCTGCTAGTAAATATGCAGTTATTATACATGATGTTAGAACCATAATGGATCTAACATTATCTAACACCAATCTAACACTTGTCATTCCCTCTTTGTGCTGCACTATTCAGAAATATAGATGAAGCTAATGAGGAATTAATAACAAATTATATCCAATAAGGAAATGCCAGAATAAACCCGACAAAAATCTGGACAAAGATCTAATAGCCAAGAGGAATAATGACATTGATTATACAGATGAGGAAGAGAAGGGATAAATTTACTGCCAACTTTAGCTCTTTATTTACCCATACAAAAGGATGAGGAACACTTGTAGGAAGCAGTAGAATCCTTTATATATAATTGATATAAAAAAATGGTGTGATGAAGGCTAATGGACAATTTATCTCACTTAATTTTAGGCATAAACTAATTTCATGATCTGTAACTAGTGCAGTTGAAGGCACCCTGCTGTATGTGAGATAGCAGCATGGAACTGGTAGAGATGACATAGCAACATCTGAAGGTGAGCGGGCAAATGCACCAGAAATAATACTAGATTGATTACTTATGTTTCTGCAGTGAATTGTGCATTAGACAGCAATGGGTGAGTCTCATACACTTAGGCATTTATAATGTAGTTATCAGCACATGATTGAGTATTATATGAGCTAGGTGTCTGCAATCCCACTGTTGTTATTGGAGACCTAGTCAATGTAGTGATACATTAATTCAGTCCCTTTTAAATATATATATATACACACACCTCTTGTGATTTGAAGTAGTTCCCAGGCGTGTCCAAAACACCTGTCTAGTGATGGCAGAAATAACAAGACAGCTAAACAAAGACCTAGTAGATTACATGACAATATCTTAAAGAGAAGCATCAGTTCTTCCATTTACACAAATGAGCCATGCTGAGTGGAGTCTGAAGATCTATTCAACTGAACAAATGCATCATAGACATTTCTGGGAGTATTTCCATGTATGTAGATATAACCAGACTCTGGGCTTCAAAATGCATGCATGACTTTTATATATTGAAAGGAGAAATGGAGGCTTAAAATAAGGTTTTTATAAGCTTAACTGAAATCACTAGAGAGTAATTTTGGAAATTAGAAGTAACTTGGATAACAATAATTTTGAAATAAACGTATTCCTGATCCTTATAAAGGAAAAAAAGCAAAAGCAAACTAATAACAATGGACAACCCACTTCTGTAGACTCAAAGTTGGTCTGGGAAGCATGTTCCTACAAGAAGGAAGTCCAGGAATAAGATGTTTTAGGGAACTGTTAATTCCTTAATGAATCAGTATTAGGGACACAAAGAATTGCTGTGAAGAAGAATGACAGGAAATGTAACAAGATTAAACAGAATAAAATGCAGGATCTTGCATGACCTTAAACCAATTGAATAGTAGCAAAATATCAGCAAAATCAGAAAGGCTGAGGCACAAAATGAGGTACCTCAAGCCCAGGAAATCACAAGAGAACTGAAAGGGCATTCTTAGTTTATTAGAAGGAAAAAACAACAAAAGAGAGAGTTCATTACACAGTGAAGAAGCAAAGCTATTGAAGATTATGCTGAATGGCTGAAGTGCTGAATGAATTTTTACTTTTCTTGAGACTACTTTCAATTGTGATCAGATAACTAAAACAGTGGGGGGCCTGAACTATACATACAAAAAAAAAAAAAAAAAAAAAAAAGGTAAGAAAGTGTTCTGGTGAGTTTAAAGACCTCAAATCATCTTAGTGTGATTAATTCACCCTTGGGTACTAAGAGAACTAAATAAAATAATTACAGTTATCAAGGATAATTCAAAGAGAAAAAAAGGCCTATTTTAGAAAAGATATTAAAGTCAGTTAACAATTTCCTCCTGCAAAAAACACAACAGGGTTTTCAGGTATGGTGGTGTAATTCTACGCCCCCACACTCTCTACCTGCTGTACTGCTCAGTGCTTGGTGTGTTTCCAACACTCTTCTGGGTCATACCAACTTGAGGAGGTAAAGACTACTAATGGTTGGGAACCAGACCATTAAGGTACCCCTTTGACAAGTCTGGCTCCTGCCCTCCTTTGAAGTGGTTATAACAGTCCATCAACTCCTCCTGACAGCTTGGTGCATCCATACCCCAGATGTGGTTGAAGGAAAACAATAACAAAATTGCACATGCATCAAGTTTTTGTGTACCTGGTGAGAACACCAGAACACCCCATTGTCCAACCTAGGCTGGAGTGATAAATATCTGACAAAAGTCAATTATCATGGACCCTATAAATTGTGACCCCGAGTTAGACTTTTTGAGCTCTCCTGGATGGCAGCGGGCCTGTGACCAACATCTCCCCTGAGTTGGGATGCCTCTCAGGTATTAAACCTCCGTGTCATCTCCTGTCAGAGATGACAGGAAGCCAGGGCAAAGTTGACCCGCTTGAGTCTCAACTATTGCCCATTGAGGAATGCTGATGCATTGTGATTATTTAAGCTCAAGAAGAGGGAAATTTTAACTTTGAGCTAGCTTCTGTTTCACCCACTCTCTCTGTCTCTACTTGCTAATGTGTTTGGGCATACACAGTTATTTTCACTAGTGTCGATACATACTTATTTTATTGGATCCAACTATTTTTGAGTATATGTTTTGTGTTTCTGACTATGCATGCATGTATATATATATATATATTGATTTAAGTTACCGTATGGTAAGTTAGTGTGAACCTTGTCATATTTGAATTTGTAGTTAGATCACTATTTTAATTATAACATATTTTACAGAATTATTTTGTAAATCTTTAAACTGATTAATGATTAAGTGCTGTTAGTCATTAATAAATCTTGATCTGCTGCTAAAACTATTAGCATATTAATATTTTCATCTGCTATATCAGGAAAAGAAGAACATGGACTTTATATTTTGAGTTTATTGAGATTCTGACAGTATTTCTCATACATGTTGTAAGATATAGAATTTACAGGATTTATTTTAGATTAAACTTCTCAAAGGGTATAAAATTGGGTAACTACTCAGGATAGCTATCACTGAGATGTTCCTAGGTCTTTATAATGAAACACAATCTAGTGGTTATAGTAATTTGCAGCATTAGCAATATCATGCTGCTGTGAAGAAAGAAATATTCAACTGATATATAGATATACAAATACAAATATTACTGCAAAATATATACTATATCAAGATTGTATGGAATACCTGAAGAATGCCGAAGGCCAGCTATTTGAAAATGTCTTCAGGAAAACAAGAAGAATCATCAGTGGGAGCTGATAGAACTAATAGAACTAATAAGAACTAAAAGGTTTTAAATCAGTGAAAGAGCTCTTAAAATAGGAGGAATTAATTATTTTCCATGTTTAAAGAAGATAGAAGTTGGTGTTGATACCAGTTACTCCAAGAGGTATTTAGTTTTGACATTTAAGTGAAACCTCCTCACCTAAACTATATTTATTCAGCAAATTAAATTTCCCAGGGATGCTGTGGAATATCCTGCAGGATATCTATCTCTCTATATATAGAGATATATAGATATACACACATAGTAAAATGGCATAGATAAATATCTCTTAGGAATAGTTCAGATATAGTTGACAGTGAATTTTGAGGCAGGGATGCAACCTAGATCTCATTCATTTCTATTCTTTGTGTCTACAAAGTGGATATTCGTATGTGCCTCAGTTCACCTTAAGTAATTGGGTGGAACAAGATTTACTGAAGCAATGCTAGAGATGAATTCTATGTTGGTAAACTTCTTTGACGTCTCAGATGAAAACTGCTGCATAAGGGCAAAATATTATATTGTATTACTAACTCCATGTATCACTGACATTTTGAGATGAAAGCAAACTGTAAACAAGGTCATCACACTGATAATCTTTGCAGACCTTTCTCTACTCTGTCAACCTTACTTAGAATTTGCTCAGTGTGTGCATTTGGAACTGCTGAGTTTCAAGAACAGTTCAAAATAATCTTGCTGCTCCACAGTAGGTGTTTGTTGCACTGTAATGTTTCTTAAATATGATTGAAGAAAAGGACAAAGGTTTTCCTATTTGAGTGTCAGATTTTCCACTGAAGATTAGCAGCTTCCAAAAATGGATTAAATCAAAGAAGATAAAAAATAGCATCACTGAGAATAAAAATAAACAGTTTTTTTATAACTTCTGAGCTGATCAAAGCTATGCAAGTGTAGAAAATAACCTTTATTCATGAGAAGTTCGTTGGGTAATGTAGAATCATTAATAATATTGAAACAGATCTTACCTGAGGCTACTCTAATGGAAAATATTCTCTTATATTTTCTTTCTACACAATATTATAGAAAGAAAGAAGACTGAATTTCAGTTATTCATTTAGAATTGATAGTTATTTGCCATGCTTTTGTTTTCAGATTAGACATTCAATAGTATGATTCCAACATAAACAATAGCAGATGGAAGAAGTTGCTATGACCTCAGAGAAGAATGTAATGCAGTAAAGAAACAATGGCAATAGGATGCTTTTCAGGCAATCTGTCTTCATAAATACAGACCAAACTATATGATCCTGTGATTCTTTAGTAACATCTCTGCAGATGTCATTATCAGAGGACAAACGCTGCTAGTTGAGTTCTCAACCAAAAGTAAAAAGCATATTTTTTTTATATAAACCTTATTGTTACATTTTGTCCAACTTAACACAATTCATCAGCTACTCAGACCTCTAATGGTAATTTTGTTCTCTCTTTATATGTGATTCCATGAAAGATAATATCATCCCATAAAGAAGTTGCATTGTATATAGTGGTAAAATATGTACATTTTTACCAAAATGCTTTAAGGTTGGGTTTTTTGGTTTGTTTGGGTTTTTTTTGGTTTTGGTTTGGTTTGGTTTGGTTTGGTTTTCTTGAAGTATGAGAATGACAATTGCTGTTTTTCAGTTCTTTTAAGTGACAGAAAAAGTGGTGATGTGTAATTGGTTACCAATTTAGCGTAATAATTAATTTTTCTAATATTTCCTTTTACTATTAAAATGTTAACAATAGCAGGAGTTCTGGGAATGCATCATAAACTTTTTAGGGAAGGTTGGAATTTCCTCCTGCTTTTTTTTTAAAACCTTGTATGTGCAAATAAATTAAACCCCTTCTCATTCAATAATTAGATGGCTAATCACTTCCCTGGGTTTTTTAAAATCACTTGTTCTGATGGGACAGCATCTAACTTTTAATCTTGGTGGCTTATTTTTAGGAAAATATGAAATATTTTTCTAAATATTTAGGAAAATATTAAATAATTGGTGAAATGGTCAGGGTGATACACTGAGCGTTGTTGCTGGTATGCAGTCTCATATTATTTTGTACTGGCTTTTTTTGGGGAGAGAATATTATTAAACTCAAGGTAAATTTTTAACAAGTGACATACAATATATCTTTCTCCTCATAAAAAAACCAACAAAATCATTGGGGTTTTCATAACCTCCTTATTACAGATTATTCTCCACCCCACCCCTGAAAACAAGGTCCATTTTCTACCAAACAAGCTGTTATTTTGATCAGAACTGAGTCTCTGTCCTGTTTCTAGTCTTGCCAGAACCCTTACTGACTCTCTGATTTGTCAAAGTTGTTTACACACAGGCTATTCTGTTGAATGATGATTTGCTTTTTGAACCTTCAAACACTACTTTCAAAGACGAGGAAACAATTGTGGCAGATTTTCATGTTCACTGAATTTTCTTTTTTGATGTCTTATTACAATGTTCATGGTTTTTAGATGTGCTTGGTATAAACATTTTTTGTGATTATCTGCTTTGCTCTGATGTAGTCATCTATAAAAGCCATTTATTGCCTTAAAATTTTTTTCATAATAAATAAATAAATAAATTCTTGGAATCCAGAGTAACTAAGTGTAGCCTAAAGACCAAGAGTAGGACACAGGTTCTGGGTCATACTGCTGTAACTTTATCTGTACTATTTATGCGTTTAAAAAGTCAGACTCCTCTTAGAGGAAAATCTTGGATAGAGGACTGGGGTCTTGGGATGAGTACTCTCTGCATGGCACAGTTTATTTAAAAATTTTAAATGCTATGATGTTTTGGCTTCTGACACCATGCTCAGATCATCTCTGAGAATTTATTATAATAATTACTACTCTACCATATTTATATTACCAAAATCTTACTTTCAAATGATATCAAAACTTCTTTATTGTGTTGTCTATATATTTATATATTATAGATTTATACATATAAAAATCTAAGAATTTTGCCTTTTCATTTGAAACAGATGTCTTACAATTAAGCTTGTATTAGCTGTGGAGAGATGCAAACAATGTTCCTGGGGCCTAAATAGTTCATAATTGTCCTGGGATGTTTATTCAGTCATAATGCGTGTATTATCTCATACACAAAACTAAATGCCAAGGCACTGAATTCACACAACCACTATAAAATATTTGTGTATTGCAATTTATTTTTTTCATATCCTAGTCTTAATGTTCTTAAAACTGAAAAAAGGTTATATTGTTTCAAATTACAACACTTTTGAATACTTTTTTTGTCTTTACCACAGTTCTAAGACATAGAGGCACATAATGCAGTATTTTTCACTTTAATATATTAAGAATTTTTATTGGAGTTGCAAACCCCTGAAGCTTGAAAATGGTGCTTTTAATAGAGCTAATTTGCATAACAACAGTACTGTACAATTCAATTTGTTTTAAAAGAGGAATTACTGAAACTTTTATTTTATTTTAGATTTGAAACATTTGACACTATTGTCAAAACCTCTGCTCATTATCATCATAAATAGCAGACCTTTTTTTTTTTTGTCTTTTTTTTCTTAGGACAGCTTTTTATGCCGGCAGCAACTTGGCGAAGAATATTTTAAATCCCTCAGGCTCTCATGTATTCTGTCTCAGTAAGTACTGTAAATAGTGTAATAACTGTGTTGGAAATCATAATACTACATTGCAATTTAAGGTCAACTTGGATTTGAAAAATTAAATATAGGGTATAAGGAAATGTTGTTTGCTTAGAGTTCTTTGCAGGTACATTTGAATATAGTATTTAATTGCTTTGGAAGGTGTTTTGAGAACTGTCCTTTTGTTTAAAGCTTTGGACAGATGGGTGTGTGTTAACTTGCAGGAGTAAAAGGAGTTGCCAATACCTGTAAAATAAGGAAAGTTTTGCCTGATCCACCACAGGTGTTTGTGATATTCAACCATTGCAGAAAATAAAAAATCTTTCTCTGAGGTTAGTATAGATAAAACAAGAACATATTTTCATTCGGAAAAAACATTTTTGAATGAGTCTCACAACTATACATACTCTGAACAGCTTCTTTTTCTTCTTAAAACAAATACTTTGGAATAGAGAGTAGAAGTACTGGAGCTACTGAGACATTAAATAATTATCTCCAGTTTGTTGGGTTTTTTTAATGTCAGAGGCCTAATACAGTGATGTCACAAGTTGCTCCATGACACAGATAGGTTAGAGTGTCTGAAAGGCATAAAAGAGATTATATATAAGGAAAAATTGTGCAGATAAAACAGGTTGACTGTTATTAAGGATAAAATGGCTGAGAGGTTTCTCAGATAAAATGGACTTGAGAAACATATCAGAGATACATGAACATTCCTGAGGTAGGAGAAGGGTGACATCAGACTGGGACAAAAGACTCAAGAGGCATGAATGAGAGATGAGTAGGCAGACATATGCAAGTGAAGGCTAATTACAGAAAATGAGAAAAAATAATTTAGAGGAGCTACATACAGAAACTTCAGTACAGCTTACACTTACCATGTAAGATACAAAAAAATTATGAAACTATCAGTGTGGTGAGAGTAAGAAGTTTGAAATAAGCATTTTGTGGATAAATTTATGGAGGCAGATGGGTAAAAAATATCAGTAGTCCACCATAACATTCACACCTTAATGAAATGTGGAGTTCTGTATCTGAATTCTTGTATTGATGGGATTAAAACTAGATGTACAAAGTTGTAGGTAGGAATTTTTATGAATTAGCAATTTCATAAATTTAATCCCCTCAAATTCTTAAATTGCATAAAAAATTGGATTTTGGTGGGCAGTTGGCCTGACCTTATCTTGAAAAATTGTATGTACAATTGTACATCAATCAAAGGTATGGCTCTTCCATTTAAGATTCTAACTTTCTTATAATTACTGTCATCTCTTTCATATTTACAGTACCTATTTTATGCATCAACAATTTTCAGTTTGTTCTGTAGTTTTAAGTTAGACCTTTTTTTAATGTTCTTCACTTCTCAGGTTTGAGTTCTGATTCTCTTGACAGCACCGACATGTTCCAGAGTATCTACAGCTTCAATCCCTTTGGGATTTATAATTTCTATTATTACTAACTGCTACTAGTATGACACGTAGATATCACAGTGTTCTGCTGATTAAGGATACCAGTTAAACCCAGACACCAGTATTTTACTAGTGATAACCAATGTAACAGTGTAATACAGTAAACATGCAGCAAGAGAAAGCAGAATAGTGCACCTAAAGCAGCTAACAGGAAAAAACAGGGTAATGCATCAAATCGTTACTACATGAGAGAGAATGGAGATTAAGAAAGATCCATCACCACTTGCATACGTTACCATCACCCAGACCCGCAGTGGCTGGGCAGCCCCGGTTACAGCGAGGGTTTGGGGAACCTGTCCCGGCAAGGGGGAAATCCTACGCCGGGCGTCCACCCATAGCTGAGGCTTCCAAAGTCGCTGTGAGCAGGTCCAGCCTTATATACCCCAAAATCAGCAAGCCAGAAGCTGGCACCTTTGGTTTGAGCGGAATATTTCTGGTTTCATTCTCCTGTTGGATTCCACCCAAAGCCTGGCCAGGGCTCAGGGGGGGAGACCAAGGGAGTTTCTAACAAAGCCAGATACGTTGGTTCTCAGCCTTGAACAAGGCTAAACAAGGGAAGTTGGATACATTCTCTCAGCATTTCGTCCTCACTACTGATTATATTCTAGGCTGCATCTTTCACTAGCGAGCTTACATACTTTGTTAATGATTCCAGACTGAGTTAGCAGCTTCGGCTTGGGGCCTGTTGTTCAGGCTTCAGTATTTCAATGCTTTAGCACTTTTTACATCAGTATAAGTGGGTTGTTATAACTTAGTACAATACCTACTAGCACAATGGTTATCAGTTAAAGAATACACAGGATTCATCTATAGGTGAACTGTGGCTTGGGCCGGTTGTCCAAGCCTTAGCACTTCACATGGCTATAACAGAGCTTCATCAGTTATATGATCTGCAGACTGAGTAGCCCCAAACGGATAAATCAGTCCTGAGAGGATCAGCATGAAGCCATGATAATGCCACATACTCTAGTAGATGGAGACCGTAGACATGACTGTAATGCACATAAATGCATACTTTCTTGTCTCACTTTCAGAGGAATTCAGTTCAACACTAAGATACCTAAATTCAGGTGTCACATGTAAATTATGTATCTATGCTCCTATTACAATCAAGAGACCTAGGAAAAGATTCAATCTTTTTATATATGCAGGTTTCCCACTTGGCCAATGGTTGGTGTTCAAAGGGGTGCATGTCCTCTGTAAGTCTTGTATCTTCTGGCAAGATATCTTAGACTTTTCTGCAGATGTCTTAGACTCCTCAGAGAATTTCAAATTATTATAAAAATATCAACTGAATCCCATTCCTAACCAATAAAGTCAATAGAGATGAGAGGATAATTCACCTTACTCTGAAGACAGCATCTTTGGTTCAATGCTATTGCCCACCAATGTATGTCTAGAGCTATGCCCTACAGTCAGTATCCAGGACATCTGCACAAGTCTATCAGATGTGACACAAAATTGGCAGGAGACATGTTCTTCTGTGGCAGCATCTAGAGGGATGGCAGATACCTTAGGCATCTCAGATTTCCATATTCTGACATTATCTTGCTATGCATGGGCAACCGAACTGAGTGTCTAATGACTGAATTGTGCTCCAAACTCAATTAAGTGTATTGCTTGGTTATCCTTTGACTTTGCTAGTAACTTTGGCATGCTTGTATGCAGACATCCATATTTAGGTGTTTTTGTCTTCCACTGAATGTTTAGCCTTTCTGCTAATAACTTAATCTAGTATTACAACAGATCATATGTCTCACAACTTAACAACCAAGTTTTCCTGTACACTCTTAAAACCAGCTGTTTACAGGAGGTTTCAAAGGGGACTTATGCAGGAAAAAAAGAAAATATCTTTCCACTTTTAATTCCACTTTTAAACATTGACCTTCCAGTGTGGAAGTGGAGTCAGTCTCTTTACAGTCTTGCACCTCCGTTTGTCACCAGTTCATTTTGAAAATGTATGACACACAATGAGAAAATATCTAAATTCTCGGGACTCTTCTATGAATGGAGAAAACATTTTTCCATCCAGCCCTTTTAGCGTGATTAGCTGTTTATCGTGTATTATATCATGTATTATATAATTTTAGAAAGTTGGTGGTTTTTAACCCTAAATCCTCAGTGACAAGAATGACATCTTCATAATCCCCTCAGAGAAGAACAGGAGCTTATTGAGAAACATGTTCTAGAAGATAGAAAGGAATATTTTCAAACACTGGATGTGCCTAAAGTTCTAATTTATATCCAAATGCATATATGTTTATATATCTTCACTGAAATAAATGACCAGCAAATGCTAATAGCTATAATCTGTATTTCTCCCTACTCCTTTATCTCTGAAGGATTGCAGGGTAGCATACTTTAAATTAGTTTCCATATACTTATTCTTCTGGGACCTAATCAAAGAGATCCCATGTCTCTAGGCTTAAACAGTGAATCTCTACTAGTGTTGTTGGAGCGTTGACTTCCCCATCAGTCAAACTCACAGCTTTGGAATCGTAAGATGTTGCTAAACAGCACTGCTGGGCTGCAGAGGACTTCACTGCAAATGAACCTGCCAGAGCAGTGCTAGAAGGAGAAAATATGATTTGTATGCATCTGGTTGAACCTGATAGGATGGTTGGCTGAGAGGCCTTGTGATTTTGAAGAAGTGTAGGGAGTTAACAACAATAGGACCCTTCTTACTTCTCAGAAACACGAGTAATTGACTGCTAGAACTGCTTCTGTTGCTGGTATTGATCACTGACAGTTAGAGATGTTCTTTACAATCACTCGTCCTGTGAGGCCTAATTAACAAAGGCTGGCTTGCTGAATTAGATAAAACTCAATGTCCACTGAAATTAATGTGATGCTGTCTAAGCGTCCTTCAACTATTAAGGGAAAAATCAAGTTTAAGTGGAAGAAACAAGGGAAGTCCTGTTAAGGGCTAAAACAATTGTGACTGGAAAAGTGGATTAAGACAACAGTTTTGCAAGGACACTGCAGAGTCACAAAGGCACTCTCTTTAAAAAAGGTACCTAATTTTTTTCTTATTATATTTTTAATGGTGTTTATGATATTTATTAGCAAAGAAATATATTTTTTTTTTCCCCCCGTGGCAATCACCCAATTGCAGAAGTAGAAACTGAGAAATTATAGCTTTTAAATATAACACTATTTCTTCATGATACTTTATTACTCAGAATATCTCTGGATATTACCTTGTTGGTTGGTCAGGAAACTGAGGTTCAATATTTTGCATTTTGCTGTAGAAGTAAAGTAACTGTAAAAGAAGGAACATGACTAAAGAAAGGATGACACTGGAGCAAGAAAAATGGGTATCATGGAGACACAGATAACAATTTCCTTCACTCCTCCTGTTAGATCATAGTACAGAGCCCTTTGCTTTGCCCTGAGATTAAATCAGGGATACAGGGTTTCCTGAAGCCACCAAGACTAGATCGTTCAGGCTCAGAGTCCTAGACTCACAGCAGAACCAGGAGATTAAGTCTGCATTCAACCTGCAGGGCCAGTATGGGTTGTGAGCTCTGCAGCCTTAGTCCCTGTATTATCTAACCAGGTAGTTTCTGAGCTATACACAGGTTTATAGAGCATCTCTCAAAGGCGCCTAAGCAGACCAATTAATCACAGCCAACAAAATCTTTGACTAGATACTTAAGAAATCCACTTTATAATCACAAAATAATGCTTATGTCACAGTATAGTACAGGATCTCAAAATATCAGAGCAGAAGAAAAGGAGCATGTGAAAAATTCAATAAGGTTTGTTACACTCTATATACTCAGGGCAGAGCTGCCTCCACCTGAGCTATTCATTATCTTTAATGTGGGCTATTCAGCAGTGTATGTTTTCTTAGATAAAATGTTTATTTTGTAGCCTACCCATTTTCACATAACCTCTTCATATGTGGACTGTTTATTTTCTCAGATAACTTTTCTGTGAATGAAATAAGGGCATTTTATCAGATACACATTTGCATTCTTTTAAAACATGGGATCTTTCACAGGTTTTTTCAAGTGTGGTTTAAGATAGCTTCAGTGTATATTTGTTCAAACATACAGTTTTCTGCATTCCTAGACTTCCTATTTACCATTTTCCCAATTTCCTTAAATTGATGTCACATCAGCAGTTGCAGAGTATTAATACATGTACAGTGCCATTCTAACTATCTATCAAAGTCTTAACATCTCTCAATTTATGGTACTTTTAAAGGAAGAGATTAATATTTTTCACTTAAATTTATTTAATTTTCATCAGGCTACACCACCTGGACTCCTGAGATCGTTAGACTTCTTTTCCAATGGATGATGAGAGTCTTTAGAGGTAGACCACAGCCCTGGAAATGCCTGTACAGATCCATATGCCATGAATCACAACTGGTCAATTATCCTGCTGTCAGGGACAAATCCACAGATGTACTGCATAAGGTGAAGGGAAGTACACACTTACATTTTTGTGCAAAATCAACAAGGTTATTTATAGAAGTAACGTTTAGGTTAGTGTAAATACTCGAATCTGAAATAGAGACCTGTAAACTAAGGATGAAGGAGGAGTTGTTTCAAGAATACTCTGGATTTGGAGCAGACTTTGATATTCAGTGCCCGCAGCTGAAGTTTTTGTTGTACTCCAGGGAAGAGTATTTGGCAGAATGCCCCAAAAACTCATGCTTTCAGAAGTCAGCATTTTTGAGACATACCCAAATCTATCAGATATAAACTAGGCCATCCTTTTCTCTTTGATTTTGGTGACAGTTAATGAAATATGAAATATTTTAAATGGTACTTCATCTGTCAGTTTACTCTAATGGGTTACCCTCAGTAAGAAACTTTGAAAGAGGAAGGAATCAATGTTTCATCATCTTCAGGATACAATAAATTAAAAGTAATGCAACTTAGAAATTGAAATCTATCATAATTAGCCACTACCAATACCTTTTTTTTTTTTTCTGTCTGCAGTCATTGTATATTCATTTGTAAAATTCACAAAGCTTAATTTGGTGGAAGGTATCAGCTTTTTTGACAGGATACCGGAAATCACAGAGCTGAATTTCAGTTTCTTCAGCCTTCCTATAAATTTTTGAGAGAAAGGTCTCAGTATTGGTGACAGGATAAGCTTTGACTCTAAGAGATTGCCCATGAACTACAGCACAAGAATCACTCTAGCTGATCTCTGTTGCTCATAGGGTTCAAAAAAGAAGCTATAATGTACATCAATGCACATCGGTTTGTTTAATATCCGCAAGCATTCAAACAACAGTTAGTCTTTTAAACACTTTGAAAAACGATCTGCTCTGTTCTGTAAGTGAGGGAATAATATAGATACTAGCTGTCAAATGACAGCAATTTACACATCCTTTTTCTTTTATACTATCATTTGTCAGAATCAGTTTTTTATTATATGTAAAGTGGTTTAGATCAATAGCTAGAAATCAGCTTGTGTTGCATTGATTTGCTGAGCAGATTATGTATGAAAATGACAAGGAATTATGGCTGACAGAAACCAATCTCTAATTGCCTAATGGATTTTAGTCAATTCTGTGAATACAATAGGGTATAAGAAGTATTTTAAATATTTTTACAGTATGTTCAGTGACAATAGGAATACAATCTGGGTAACTTAAACTAGAACCATAGGCAAGAGAACAGAGTTTTTATCCTGTAATCATAATTTAGTAAACAATTACTAAATCAAAAATGTGAAGAAAGCAAACTTGTGACTTGGTATTATATTTGTAAAAACATGTGGCTAATCAACAGACATTAACAAAGAAATCAGCAATGAAAGAGTTCTGTGGCAAACATAAATTAAATAATGGGAAGAGGGGACTGTGGAGCAGAACTGGTGAACTGGTGCTTCATTTGTGATACAGTATCTAAGCTCCATTCATTCACACAGTTTCATTAACAAAGCTGTACATATTCTCAGTTTACAGCAGTTGAATTAAATGTGGTATTTAAAATAAAGATTATGTTTATTTTTCTTCTAATTCTTGTCTTTTCATTATCAAGTGTTTCTTCTTTTTCTCCCTGCTTGATTTAAATGTATAAAAGGAATGACTTGAATTGAATCAACTGGAATATTCCTCATATTTTCCTGAAATACTATGTGATTTTTATGTTTAGAAGTACTGGATTACTTTCATATGGCCTAGCCAATATGATGTACGAAAATAAGGAGGTAGAGACTGGAATGTCTTAGATTATTCCAGTCATACTTTTCATGCTATATCTAGAAGCACAAACTATTCAGAAAAAGGATTCCATCTTCCATCTGTTCAGGAAAGAAAAGAAAGACACAGTAAAAAATTATGGAAAAGTACTTGTAACAAAACAAATTTTTGAATTTACCTGAATCAAAAAACCTTAAAAACCAAAGGCATCAATTAATGGTAAAAATTTGTGACAATTTGAGTTTAATTGACATTTTTGTTCCTTATTTTAGTGATTATAATTAAGTGTTCAGATTCTATGTTTTCAATCTGTTCTACTATAGGAAGGCATAAAACAAAACAATGTTCTGTGGGAATTTTATTCATTGTGTAGGTAATATTTTGCACTAATGGAAGCCTGAAGGTTACATTACAGAGATGCGTCATAACATTACAGGAGAATATTAGACTTTATTAATCAGAGATAATGAACCATTACTATAAGAAAATTTCTTGTACTTTCTTCTTGATATGTATGAGCTTACAGTACTGGATCATGAGGGATAATGATCCTAGATGACAGAATCGTATAGCCAACACACACTAGTTTATTTTATAAACATATTCTTCCATCTATAGTTACATTTAATCATATCCATATCTGTCTACTTGTTACAGATGCTTTTTCTTTGTAGCTATGTGAAGAAGTGAGCTTCCCTTTGGGCAAGTCAGGTGATTAGGCCCATCCTGGTCCTGGAGGGAAGGAAGACTGGGTTTGTGTGGATTGGTCTTGTCCCACTCTTCTGTCACAGGCATGTGTGGCACCAGTGGGATGAGCCATGGTACCCCTGACACTCACTCTGAATTTCATCTGATTTCACCCGATTCAAGCAAGCTCTTATTTTGTAACAGGATCAAGCATAGATCAGACAACTACCCATTACACAGAGTTAAAAATAAGTCAAACGGAGTAAAAACCAAGTTTTTTGCATGGGTTTATTATGCTATATTCTGAATCTGCAGTTTATATCCTCTTTTAACAGACATCTTGCTGCACTGAATCAGTGTGATATAGGTTTGGCATTGCCTCTAAAATTAAATATTTAGCTTACAGTGTTTCAAAGGCCTCATTTAGGATATTGAAAGAAAGACATGTATTTTGAACTCACATTAAACAGCGGTTAAATTGTTTATTTAATAGTCCAGGTGAAAGCTGTCAGTAAAATGTGGCATTCCTCTTAAATTGTAAGTCTGGATGAGAAAACTATCTGTCCTCATCACTTTTGTTTTATCGTTTGTTAGATAGCACAGGCTATCTCAGTTAAAAATATCTTTTAGAAAATATTTCTGATATATCTCTCCAATGTATAACTAGTACAGCAATGTTTCAAAATTCTTTATAAAGTTTCGTAAATTCAGATAGGTAACTGGAAAATTTGATGAAAATTGACATTTAACACAAATTAGAAGACTCTAGACTCCCATCAGAATTATCTCCCCTTCATTTTTTTACAGACAGCATTTATCTTCAGAGGTGGCTTGTTATTTCATTTGTTACACTATGATTGCAAGGTCCACACATAATCTGTAACTTCTCTCTAAACCAGTTTTGAAGAATCAAAGGGATATGAGTCAACAGAGCATGATGTGTGCTGTTTTAAAAAGGCAAAAATATAGACAATTTTGTTCATACTTACTTTGAAATCTAGCATCCTTCTACGCATAGGTAAAATTAGTGACTATCTGATTTTCTTTTTAGAAAGGTAACATATTGAAATATTTATCTTAAATTATTAGTGGAATATATGTTGGATTATCATTTGGAACTCAGTAATTTTTCCTGAATTGTAGCAGTATGGACCAAAATAACCCTAAGAGAAAGTAAAATACATTTCTGTAAATAAACAAATATCTCCAAATATATGTTTAGAAGTTACGTTTTTGTCAAGAGCACTTGCAATACTTTATCTTCACACTAGAAATGTTGCCTGGATCTGCCTGTGCATTAAAATTGCTATCTTCAATATGCAAAATCAAAAAGAAAATCTCTGTTTGAAATTTCAAATGACGAATTTCTACAGGTTTCCATTTCCACCTATGTTCTGAGACTTTGGCTGAGATGTTCAGTGCTATTGCACAATAGTTCATATGAAAAACAGTCTTCTCATACACAGCATAGCTGAGGGGAAGTGTTGTACTAGATATTTATAAACTTTTTCTCTCTGAATTTTCTGTTAAAATACATATTTTTAGCTTCTGCAATAAAATAAGAGAACAATATGGATTTATGTAAAAAAGTCTCGCTAGTAGTGGTCTTTGTAAGTTTCATAATTGCACTAAGAAGAACACATTTACAATGCGGAATAGTTCTTAAGAAATTACCATGCATGAAAATTATTCATGTAATACATTTTCATTGCTTGTGGACAGGCCCTTGAAATCTTATTAATGAAAATCAAATAGAAACCAAGTAATGTCTTCGAAACTTTGTGATTTTTTTTTTTTTTTTTTAAGAAAAGAAACAAATTATCATTATATAGCAATCGATCACTGATATAAGTTAAATGATGCCGTTATTAAGAGTGCTACAAAATTATAGTGCAAAATTATCAATAACATAGCAACAAGTATGTATGCAGTAAAGCGATGGAAAGAGGAGAGGGAGAAAGGACAGTTATGACGAATAAAATAACACAGAATAGGATAGACTGGGAAGACAGGAGTATAGAAAAGGAAACAAAACCTAAAAAAGAGGGACTTTAAGGAGCAGAATCTATTAGAGTCTGTACAGGGGTATTACTTTGAATAAAATAATCTTCTTTAAGAATGATCCCTAACAGATTAATATTTTTAATATTTTTTTTTCTTATATATGTGATTGATTCACTGAAAGTGGGTAGTTACTGAATCTCCTTGGAAAGCAGAATCTTTTAATACCCTTTATAAGGACCTCACATAGTTTTCTTTTGTAAGGACAGTTTGGATCTTCCCCACTTCTGTGCTGCTTAAATTCTTTACATAACTATGGAATTAATGAGTGACAACATTAGCATCCCTAATAGAATCTTCTGACATATGCAAGATTATCTCTGCTATCCAGAGCCAAAACAACAGCGAACATATTTTGCACTCTTCAGTATGTGAATGATCACAGAAATCACAGCATAACTGAAGCAGGGAGTCTCAAGTACACTCCCCTCAGGAGGTCTCTAGTACACTCCCCACCAAGTGAGGACCAGCTCTAGAGTCAGATTAGGCTGCTCACAGCTTGGTCCAGTCCACTTGCTCACTGTCACCTTGCCTCACTGTCCTCATGAGGAAAACTCACTCCTTTTTACCAAGTCTGAAACTCTTTTGCTGAAACTTGTGCCTGTCTCTCCGCATCCTCCTCTGCACCACGGTGAGGAGCCTGACTCTGCCTCCTTGGTGACCCTTCATAAGCACAGAGGGGCTGTTAGGTGCCTCTAAAGCCACCCTTTCTCCAGGTTAAACCAACCCAGCTCTCTCAGCTTCTACTCACGGGGCAAGTGCTCCAGCCTCACCACCTAGGGGCCCTGCACTGAGCTCCCTCCAGTATGTCTGTGTCTTTCCTCTGTTGGGGCTCACAACTGGGTACAGCATCTATATGTGGTCTAACAAGTGCCACATATAAGGGGATAATCCTTTCCTTTGATCTACAGGCTGTGGCACTGTTCATACAGCTCAGGAGCTGTTGGACACCTTTGCTGCCATAGCACACCATGGATTCATGTTCAACCCACTGTCCACCACCACCCCAAAGGCCTTCCTGCAGAGCTACTCCCCAACACCCCTGTCCCCAACCAGTGTTTTTGCATGAGCTCTTCTCTCCATTGGGCAACACTTGACATTTGACCTTGTTGAACTTCATGGGGTTCCTCTTGGCCAGTTCCTCCAGCCTCTTTGAGTCCCTCTGGCTGGCAGCTCTGCCTCCTCTAACATATCAGCCAGTGCATCCCATTCCCACCCTACAGTTTGGCATCACCATGATGTGTGTGATGCGTGTGTTCTTCACCACTGGCTCAATAACACTGATAAAGTTGTTAAATGAGACAGGTTCCAGGACCAACCTGTGTGTGGTACAACGCTTGCCACAGGATCATGGTTCTCTGGGCCCGGATATCTGAACAGATTACTACCTGTCTGCGTGCCTGGCCATCCAGACCATAATGACCTAAGTTGGATATGAGAATGTTGTAGGAGGCAACGTCAAAAGCCTTGCTAAAGTCAATGTAGAGTGGACACACACTGAACTCCCTTTGACCACAGATCTAGTCATTCTATCACAGGAGTTAGTCAGAATTATTAACCCTCAAAACTCCCATGATTACTGCTCCATGTGCCTATAAATGTCATCCAAGACAACTTGCACCATGATTTTCTCAGGGACTGAGTGATTCACAGGTGGATTGTGGGCCCTTTCTGGAGATGGGTGCAATGGTTGCTTTTCTCCAACCTTCAATCACTTCCCTCAATCTCCATCAACATGTGGTAAATATTCTGAAAGGCATGTTAGAATTGCAACTCAAATTTTAGCATTTATTTTAGTTTTTTCTCTAACTTTGGTCATGATTATAGATTATTAATACTGTCCTCATATCTGAGACTTTATGCTTGGGAATGTCCAGTTGCATCCCAACCTGTTTTCTAGCTTTGTGTCAGGGTAAGAAATTCAGTGATCCTTATGTTCCCAGCATCTGGGAAATTCGGCGTGTGCCTGAATGGAGGCTATGGAATGTCCCAACAGGAAGAAATGGAGGTGATCAGAGGAACACAATTCTTAGCCTCTGTATTTATCAAGCAATTAATCTCCAAAGTCCCTTCTTTATTGTTGCATTAATTTTCTGTTGTGTCCATTTTTACTCGGAAAAACACAAGCTCTCTAGACTGTATGTTACTCCCCAGCACAATGATGTCTTTGTGTCCTGACTCAAATGCTAGTCACTTTTTGTATTTGATGATGTTATGACTCATTTACATATACACCTAAAGTAAAAGAAATTATGAAAAAAAAAATTAATCAAAATTCAACAATCCCTTTGAGCAATCTTAAAGTGTTATGGAAAGTTTATGTTTTTCTACTTATTTTTATAGGGCTTTTTTAAAAAAAAAATTATTTAGGCTCTAAATATGTGGATAATGTGGGTCTTTTAATTATATGCAACACATCTAGGTCAGTTAGGTCAGGACTATGGCTGGCCACAGACTTTCAGATTTTTCAAGTTTTAAGTCTTGTAGTAATGGACACCTAAATTCTTTAGATTTCATAAAATGTCATAGAGTGTAAGAATGACAATAAAATTTTTGAGGCTGTGTATTAAATAAAATGTAAATCAACCACTCAGCGGTATTACAGCAGTTGGTCATGCAAAAATGAAATAATTATTTCTTTACATAATCAAATTATTGTATAGTCTTTCAAATTTCACAGTGATATATTCATACATTCTGGGCACTACATTTTTCCTCTCAGCAACCTTAGTTCATACACTCTTTTTACTTAGTCTGTGCTGACACTTCACACACTGAAGCCTTCATTCTTTTATTTGCAGTACAGTATTGTAGAACCACCTTCTATATAGGATTGGGTACCAGCACAAAACTGTGAAGTTTTTAATGAAACAGGAAACGAACAGATCTAATTTCATTACAATCCCTTCTAACTGAAGATTATAATTTCACCATGCCTAAATGAACAGTATATACTTTGCTTTTTTCATGTCTGGTTTGGTGGACTCCTGCAGTCTTACTGTGCTAAGAAACTGATCTTAGCTGTGTTCTATTAGTGAAGAACAAGTGAAAATAAACTCACATATTTAGATCTTTGTATAAAGATTGCTATCTCCATCAGAGCTAAGGTAAATCCATCTGCTTAAAAAACATTTTTCAGGGTTTATACCTCAATTCATCTCCTTTTCCTGAACTACCACTGAAGACAGAGCCTCATTGCAACCTAAATGGAAAACTTCTAAGTATTCAGAAAGCTTTTAACCTTAGGCCCTCAGTTTTGACACTCTACATATGCAACTTTACCCAATAAGTGTAAATGGCATCTTCCCAAATTGTGCCCTTGCCATGGCTCTCTATACTGTTCTGGTTATATTTTTGCTTGTAACTCACTTCAGTCAAATGGAAAAATACCAGAAAGGTAAACCAAGGATATGAAGTGCAAAATTAGTGCTGGTGCTTTCTATGTCTTTGTAGCCTTTAAGTGTATTTAAAATAATAAAGACTGTGTGGGTACACTGTGGCCTACCAGCTGGCCCTAGGAGCCTGTAGAAAACCACAGGATTCTGCTTCATAAATACTAGGCCAAAATATTTTGCCTGATTATCATACAAAGTGAAGAGCTAAGAGAGAAGTTCTGCATCTTTCACACTTTGTAGGTGCATGAGAAGGACAGTCAGAACAAAAATGCTTGATTCTCTCCTTTGTTACTGGAAATCAATAGTTACTATATTTTATGACAAATTTAAACAGTTTAGATAGTCCCTCTGAATGCCTAACTTCTCTTGTTATACTGCCTCATTCTGTCTTGAAATTTACTGCATAGAGTTAGTGGAGTTCAGACAGCTCCTGTCATCAAGAGAACAGCTGTTTCACTGTATTCATCATTTATTAATCTAGTTAAATGTTCTTTTTTCAGACACACACCGCCACCACCCCCCATCGACACAGACTGGTTTCTGTGAAGTGGTGGCTGAAAGTAGACTAATGACAGCTACAAGAAGTCTGCCAAAGAATTTATTTTTTTTTCCTTTCTCTTTACACTGTATAGTACTGAACTACAGGCAAGACACTTAGAATTAAGTCATAAACTTAAAACTTTTCCTAAAGACAATTTCTGTTATTATATGGTGTATAGTGTATACATATATAGTATATATATATGGACACATCATATGATCATCATCAGTCCTAATATATACATTTTGTGATAATAGATTTTAAACGAGTTTGATACTAAACACTACAGTTGAGTTCCTTAGCATAAAAATCTGACTTTTTTTTTAAAGGGTGACTTTTAAATATTTGATAAATATTTCATGCTAGTTCTATTTGTTCTGTAATACAGAGACAGACCAAATAATAGCAACAATTGAATACAGAGGACTAGAAAACTCCACAACATTATCCAGTTCAAACATCTTTTGAACTTGTTCTCTGCCCAAAATTCAACAAAAAGCAACCTTAGATTCTGACAGAAATTTTAATGACCTACTTTAGTTGACATCTAGGAGTCAAGTGCTTTACAGAAAAAGTCCTGTTGAAGTGTAAAGTGAATCTTTGCAGTTAATGAACTTCACATGGTGTTGACACTTGTTTAGGACCATAGATAATGTTAGTGTAGACTGTTCTCTGTAGAAAATAAATGCATGTAGTAAATAAACTCTTCTGTCTAATTGTCAACTGATTCAACATGAATAAAATTTAGATTTGGTATCAGTATTTAAGAATTATTCTTCCTCTTCTAGTGCAGATGAGGTTTTGTCAGTATAACACTTACTCTGAGAAAGGATGGTGTAAAATGTAGCTCTTGCATGACAACCTTGCTCATCAGAACGTGAGAAAGCATTTGTAAAAACCATATCTATATTCCTTTACATTTCCTCCTAGTTCTTAAAACATTTACCATGTTCTGTATTAAACAAATTGAAACATAATATGTTAAAATTAGCAATAACTATTTTCAGGAAAAAAAATCCAATCATACAATGTGTTTTCATATGATCTTTTAAATATATAGTGTGATTTCTACTTATGCAGTTGAATATCATATGGGGAGACATTTCAGTAGCTGATAGGTGAGAGCAGCAACATACAACTAACTACAGAGAGATCAAAGGACTAAAGTAATTTATTTGTATTAGGATTTCATCTTCTTCTAGACTGTTGCTGTTACTATTATCAATAGTATTAATCAGAAAGAAACTGATTATTTTGGCTACAAATAATTTTAAAAAGCCATGAATAGATTTTTAATCTATTATCTGGAAGAATCCACTCACTTGCCATCTCCCATAACAGGGATTTTATTGGTAAACTCTTTATGCACCTTCTGGCCTATGTATTTCTATCTGTAAATTAAATGACCACAGAACTGTATTACTATGACCCTAATACTTTGCTCCAGTTTCCAGTTTATGTCTGTTTCTTCCCCCACATCTATGATCATTATATAGTCCTTTACCAAGGAATGTGCCTTTTTAATTTTCTTATGTACCATCTTAAATACACATTATGACCCTGTAACTATTAGATAAAATATTCATTAGAAATATAAGCTTTGATATTCTCCAAGGGATTAGTCATTTTATTCTTAAGAAAAGATGAAAAGGTAAAAAGGACAAAACTTGGTTCTTTTCAAACTCACCATCATGTAATTTTCATGTTGATGCACTTATTTCAGCACTATTATCTTTTATGTTATACAACTTATTTAGTTTAATTTAATTGCATTTAAGCCCAAGACTCAAAAAACAGAGTCTGCATGTCAGTTAATGTGAGTAAAATAGGGGAATGTGCAGGCCACAGATCCAGAGGAAGCCTAGGAAATTATTCTGTTGTAGAAGATTCAAGAACTCAAGGATTCCTGAGAGATTAGTATTAAGTCACCAGTTTACTCCTAGAGGTAATAATATAGGTATTTTAGATATCATATGTGAACATCAGGTATAGAAATACAGTTCAGTGACTAGATACTGAGGATAAGGGCACCTGATTTCAGTTCCCTCACTCTGCCTAGACTGTCTTTTCTCATGTCAAGAAATTCATTAGTTCAGCACACCCAATTCTAGGGAACCATTCAGTAGTTCAAACATAGGCATCTTATGCTCTTTGTGATACTCTCAGAGGTACCTGAGACATTCAGAGAGGTCTGGCAAATACAACAGGGGATATCCTTGTCCTCTAGAGGGGCAGCTTAAAGCTAGAGAAGTTACTCAAAGGCCTTCAAAACCACCATAGACACCTTCATGCTTAGATGTTAAATGCCGACTTCAAGCTAGTAATCTAGGGTTCAGTTCAGTTTCTCACACCCCATTACCCAGTACCACCTGAGATGCCTTGCAATCCCTCTCCCTCCAAAGTCAGTGCTGAGATGATTTGAGGAGCTGGTATCCACACCCCACCATAGCAGCCTGCACTGAAGGGCTGGGCCACTGTCTACCAGTGCCTACCAGTTTCCCTGGCTGTGCCGCAGCCTAAATTACAAACTGAAACCTAGTGCTTATTTTCCTATATGAATAAAAATATATGAGATGAATATCATCATCCTTTTTCTTTCTTAGTGTTTCTGTTGACCATACTACTTCACAGGGTGATATAGGAATCAATCCCCTAAGAATCCAGGAGCTGTGGCAGTGATGAGTGCAGCATAAATACTGGTGCGAAGCTGTGCTCCTAAGTGAGAATGGGTAACAGATGCCAGATTAAAATGTCTTTCCAAACAAGGGAAAAGGAACACTCAGATATATAGATTTATGAAGTTTAGTGCTGAAGATGACTGGCTAAGCTAAAAAAAAAAAGAAAATTTTTGTTTACTTACTGTTTTTCACTTTTAGATTTTCCCCTGGAACTTGGCTCAGAGGACTGCTTAAATAATATAAATATGTGAAACCATTCACATTGCTTAAAGAAACTGGGGTACTTTTATGAAAAAATGGTACTTGATTATAACATTTTCATGTGCAAATGAGGGTATGGTTGTATTTACAGTATAAATATGTGTTCTCCCTCCCTCTTTAAAAAATTTGACCAACTCATTGCAGCACATCTATTGAGTGAGCTCCAAAGGTTAACAGACCATACCAGAATTTTTTTATTTTAAATAATAATTTCCCTTCTCTTAAAGTTTTATGTGTCAAAAAAAGAAAAGGACTCTAACTTTCAATTAATGTAAAGACACTTATAGTTTTTAATAGCACTGGTGTCAGAAAAGATAAGTACTGGTAATACTGAGGTAATATACAAGTCAAAGGTATGAACTCACAATTAAAGATACCAACAGAAACCAGGCTGGAAGAATGAAGTATACAAATACCTGTGCAGTTGTTGAGGACTACTACATCAGACATTTTTATTAGTTGGTGAAGATGTCATCTTCTCTGTGACATTCATTAGCAGAAGACAGCTAGATAAAAGCAGTACAAGCTGAAATCAGTATTCTGTAAGAATAAAAGTTGTTAGTGAAAGCACAGCACATGCCTAGCATGAAATGCAGACTTGGCTATCTACCTAGAAACTTTGGTTCACTCTGCAAATGAGGATGCAATGAACAGATTTTCATGGATATTAGATGGATTTCATCTCCTATAACACAGAATATTTACAATGTACGTAGCTACATCTGAGCTTGTGATCAGTGATTTCATTGGTAGTCATGGGGACCATAGGGCCATTCCAGAAACTGATTTATGTCACTGGTTTAGACACTAAAAATAAGCAAGTTGAGACACAATTTTCAAAAGTTTTTTCCAAATGTCTGAAAATGGACATCTGACTAAGTAAGAGGAAAAACACAAAAGGATGTTGATGAAAGTGTTCTGGTAGTTGTCACACATGGACAAGGTATCAAACAGAAAACAGTTCTACCTGGTGTCCTGATCTAATATCAAGGAGGGTTCTTAAACGATCCCAAGAGCCAGATTAAGACACAAACGAGGTCAGATGCCACACAAACTTTGTAAGCTTTATTTCTCAAAAAACCTGATAGTAGTGATAGGACAGAAGGAAGAAGAAAGGAAAAGTCAGAATACCTAAGCAAGCAAACAAAAGAGATGCAGCAATACTAGTTACCACCACCACGAGTCTAGTGGCGTTCTGTTGATCCGGTTCTGGTTCTGGTGATGGGGTTGTCCCTGCAGGCGATGGGGAACGTCGCCACTGCGAGATTAGGGGCGTTCTGTTGGTCGGGTCCCGGTGCAGGCAATGGGGAGAAAGCTCGGCAGGCGACAGGCTTAGGCAGGCGACAGGCTTCGGCAGGCAAGGGAAAGAAAGCAAGCAGTGAAAAGCTTTGGTAGAGACGAGCACGCAGCCACTTTTATACAGTCCCCACCACTAGGTTGCTCGTTGCCAAAGAGCTTATTTGCATATTCGCAACCCCATGTTCCCCCATGTGAGCATGCCCAGATGTTCACAGTGGTCGTACCAAGGTGGGGGGTGTCAGCTATTGCCTTCCCTTACACCTGGGTGTTTCTACACCTTTCCAGTGCTTTCCCTCATGGCACTTTAGCTTGCATCACATCATGCTCCTGGGGAATGACAAAGGACTCTCAGATTTAGCTAAAACAAGTGATCTGCTCTAGGCGAGTACCTAAAACACAGCAACTGCTAACGTGTACTAACTGTACAGTACTAGCTGTAACTAACGAGAGACAGTCTTAAGAGAAACCATAGAAATGAATATAGTGTGTATATCAAGTCCATGACACCAACCATTTTGTTGTACAGATGTGCTGCCAATATAATGCCCTAAATGTTACACTATAAACATAATCCTTAAAATCTAGGTCATATTATAATGAATAAGACAGCTGGTATACAGCTCTGTAATTCATAGAATTAATTTTACATTTGTTATATTCACTCAAGGAATTTTATTTCTTCAATATTTCTTCTCATATTTTTTCCATTCTGCTTTCTTGTTGCAGAAAAATGATCACACACAAAAGCAGATACGCACATATTTATGTATTTACTTAACTAATTCATAGATGGTTCATTTCTATCTATTAATGCAAAACAGTATTTTGATTCTCTATGTAAAAATACATGTTATTGAAAGGAATTCCTCTAAAAGTGAATACTTGGAGATCTACCAGGAATTGCTCATCAGCACATTGCTGCAGCCTGAAAAGGGAATGAGTGGTATTGTTAGTAGCAGACACATAATTTGTGATGAAAAATAGTGGGGAAATGGAAATAATCCTTCTTAAATATTTCAGTGGGAACTTTTCCTCCATGTTTCCGTTAATTATAATCTCTCCCTCTATTTTCTCCCTAAATCTCTCTTCCTAGTCAAGCACCTCTTGTATTACAGTGCCTGGAGATGGATAAACAGTGAAGTACAACATTAGAGAGGGTGAATAATGCATTGCTAGCATGCAAGTACCCTTAACATTTATATAGCAGCTGCTTCAGGCAGACTTTTTAAAATGGAATGTAGGAGAGAGGTGTTTACTGAGATGCAAAGATCATTCTCCAATCCTTCACATATAATAAAATAAAAATTTTATCAGACCTTGTGATTGTTCTAAGTGTAGGATTTAATAACAGTTGTGAAGGAACCACTTGTGGAAATAGTCCACCTTTGTTATTTCTGGGACAGGTGGAATTTGCTGGTTAGTTTATTTCAATCCCACCCTTTTAAATATTTGATTGTTTGAGAGATTGCTTTGGTTTGATTTCCCATCCCTCCCCACCCCAGTGAGGGAATTAATTCCTTTCATGCAGCAATACAAGTGAATAAGATTCCATGAAAAGAAATTTTGCAAAATTAAGAACAAAGTTAATGGGGCAGTGAGAAGAACTAATAAAACTTATGAGACTGGAGACAGACTGAAAGATCTTGTTAGGAGTACCTAATGAAGCAAAGACAGAACAATCTACAAATCCCCCAAACAGAAAACTGTAGTGGACAAGAAAAGAGAAGTTCTGCTAAACAAGAAACTGTACAGGGAGGTCAGAGAGACGGGGAATGGTAGAGATTTGTATATGGACCACAAACCTAAAGGAAATATTTTACCTTGTATTTATGTTAATAAAAATAAGGATCAGGCTTTTTATGATGTCAGTATATAAAAAAGATAGCAAAAATACTAAAATCCATGAAAAATGTCAATATAGTGTAATTATGTTTTAGAACATTTAAAGACAAAATCGAAGTCCTACATAGATTAATACTGTGGAGACCCACAGTAACAGTCTGAAAAGCAAAGACCTAAATATGCAAGAAAGGCAAACAAAAAGATGTAGTAAGGAAAGATAAATGAAAGAGTAAGGAGTAAGACCCTAATTACCTCACTCAGTAGAGTCTGCTGCCTCTTTCCAAGGTAAAAAATTCTAGAACTAATGAAAGCCAAGAATCAATAATTGAGAAGGAAGAGGGGAAAAACCCCTGAACAACCCATAATTACCAAAGTAGACTACTGAATTTTTCTTTTTACCAAAGGTGAAGAATAATAAAGAATAATAAGAGGAATTTTCCAGTGCCAATGTTATATGATATCTTACGGGTAAAAAAAAAAAATAAAAAAAATTACAAGGTAGTTTTTGAGACTCATTTTTGAGATTAAGCAAAATAACCTAAAGGAGTATCTCGGGAACATCAGTGGAAGCTCCAATATTACATAGGACAAGATTTATAAGAAATTGTTCTTGTACTGGAGAAGGAGTCATTAGACTTTTATACCTATTTTCTGTTATTCCACACAGTTTTGGGTAGTGTTAAGATGTGAGCTTATTTTTCCCAAGGGAAAACTCTTCCCAACTATACAAATATATATTTTTCCCAAAAAAAAATGACATTAGCATATCCTCCAGCATTATTTTTTTATTCTTTACATAATATATGCACTTATAGGCAGTGAAATATTTACTTTCTGATTTAAGATACAAATATGGAATATTGAAAGTGCTTATTCTTCCCATTCAAACCCTCAGTCTGTCAGGAGATAGATAATATAATTAAATATGAAGTCCTTTTGTTTAATAGTAGTGATAACCATCATGACTTCAGTGCCTGTGGGTCTCAAGGCGCCTAACCAAATATAACTAAAACATCTACAAGACAAATGATGAAATGGTTCAGTAAATTTCAGAGCCCTTAAGAAAAAATGCAGGAAAAAAGTACACAAACTAATTGTTCAGTCAGGAAAATTCTTATTTTTTATCATTAACACTGTGTTGTGACCAATTAATATGTTATGCTATAAATCCTTTTAGAAATGGAAACTACATAGCATAGTTTCCCAAGATGGCGATATGATTTCATAGTTTCTTTTTGTAATGGATTATTAAGACAAATCCTTGTGTAATCTGCAGTGTTGTAGAGTTATAACAAGGAAACAGGTTGCTTCACCTGTGAGAATTTTTCAGTACATATTTAGCACCTGATACGGAGGCGCTGAAATAAACAACCACCAAAAATAATTAAAAAATTATTATCAACACAATTAACCAGCCCTCTGCAACTACTCAATTACTGGTTCAAATGTCCATGAGAGGACAATAAAACAACTTCCTAGGATTTAACAACAACCGAAAACAAAGCACCACTCCCTAGGGTTTAATGCAACCCAAAATGCTCTATCACTCACCTGACGAGTGAGGGCTCTCAAACTCAAGGAACTTCTCAGGGCAGCATCTTGACCCAAGTAACATCAAGGAGTGTCTTTGGGCAGCATGCCAACCCAAGGGGAGGTCCTCAACCACAGCCTGCTGCTCCTGCGTACAAACTCAAAATGGGGACTCCATTTATACCCAGACCAACTCTGACCTGTAGTCAGTAGCGGATTCCATTGGCCAAAGGCACCAACTACCATGAAGCCCTGAGAACAAAGGCAGCTAGGAGCTGCGACACTTCAGCAGCCAAGAAGCCCTGTTTTCATTGGGCTGGTGCATTTACCACACACTCAAGTGAATTGGTTATGAAATGTCTCTTTTCTTTTTATCCTTTTTGTTCCCTAATCCCACTGTTCGCCACTGTATCTGGGGCAAGTTCAACTTCTGATAACTACATTATGGTTACAGAAATTAACAGTAGCTTTAAATTGGATAAAGTATCATTTTTGTACTATCCTGTACTACTTCAGGTCACACAATCTGTTGCTAACCAGATGATCTGTTCCACTAAAGAACTGGCTGGAGTGCTGTGACAACTAAAATGATCATTATCTATACAGAGGAAGTTCATGGAACTTGAAGTTACTAGGAGTTGAACATGTTTCAAAAAGAGCAGGAAAAGAAAATTCATTCAACTCTAGCATTTATGCTATATACTTATTTAATAATTTCACAGTAGTGTACAAACATTTAATTAACTGCAGAGTGTCACTTCACCAGTAAATCAACACTATTATTATTTTGGATAATAGTTTTTTTCAGGTCTGAAAGCTGCATAATGGTGATGACAATTTCCCTCTCCCACAGCTTCTTTTCATCCTTGAACGTATTCATTTCTAAACCTGAAGGTCCACATTTCTCAAAAAAACCCATACAAAAATAAACAGAACAAGAGATTCAATTACAATTTACATTAAAAAATATTAGTTTAAAACATACTAATCCACAAAAATAACCAGCTATCAGCATCAGCTATACAATAGTTTTTAACCATTTCCTGCATTAGTTGTTTGGGCTATGATGTGTTTTCTGACATGTTTGGTTTTGCATATAAATGTTAAAACATCTTTTATTTCTAATTGATGTGGAAAGAACTCCCACAGAAATTTGGAATATTGTACCACTTATTTGTTTTCCTTTCTAGGAGAACATAAATAATTCAAGTAGAATCTGGATTTCTTCTGTACAACTTAGTTCAGGATTTTGTTCCTTAAGCTTCAATTTATGACCACTTTATGCACATGATACTACTCCTAAAACATACAATGAGGTTTTTTTAGGCTCCTATTGGTTTTGGGTGACCTTTTCTCCATTTGGAATGTCTGGGAGTGTCACACTTGCAATATCTCAGGGAATCGAGACCAGAGTTTTAGGAGATACAAAAGAAGCTGCTGCCTTTTGCTCTGACCTGAGCACATTTAACTATAGGGCAAACACTGAACTCCCACTAAAATAGATATGGATACAGTGTAAATCCACCAAAAAATTTAGCTGATTGAGCTACTTTTAATCCTTTTATTTTCCTTTCTTTTTCTTTCTCCTGGACACCCCCCCCCCTTTTTTTTTTTCTTTTTTTTTTTCTTTTTTTTTAATTTTGAACATACAATCACTCCTTTCTAATTTACTGACCTGTGCAGAGCAGGTTATAGCTAATAGTAACAACCTACCATTCTGAGACTAATGTTGTTATTCTTGTGACACAGGGACATCAAAAGGAGTAAGAAAACATTCAGAGTGACAGGTGGCATTTGCTTTGTTACTCTGCTTTTGCACACGTCTGTGACATCTCTTCATAGGCACAGTAGGGCTTTGATTCCTTAGTGTTTTGTATTCATGTACTTTCCACAGTGCTGCTATGGATCTACAGTATGCTAGGAATTGCAGAAATTCAAAGCATGCATGTAAAGGGATAAATGATAAATTGTTGACGGGAAAAAATGGCTGTGGTCAAGCATGGGAAATAATCCATGAGAGATTTGTATTCCAAAAAGAGTATAAACTCCCATGGGAACATAAATGATCACTATTGTTTGTCCTACAATTTTCAACCATACCAGTGAGGTTTCCTACTAATACTAATCTTAAAAATAGATGGTAGTTAGAAGAGGCCACAAATGCATCGTCTCAGAGCTGGGCAGTGTATTTTAATCCTGTAAGTGTCATTGTGCCGCTCTCTGGTTCAGTGTTGGTTTCCCAGTTTAGTATTCAGAGAGCTAATTCATTTTGTTGCTGGCAGCAGTGCATTAATGATCAAGCTACGACAATGAACACTGTCTGCATAACAAATGCGTCTTTCTCAAGCTGCAGTAAATACAAAGTGATTAACATGAAATAACTGCTCCAGCAAACTGCTTCTCTGCTTTTAAATAGATACTAGTGTTTTTATTTAACCCTGCATTTGTCAGATATGTCTTGAATGGGCTTGTTTGCATTTATTTTTTGGCTGAGTTAAAAGCAAGGGGGGATTGCTGCCTTGGAGCTTTATTTTACAGAGTGCATTCTCTTGGAGATCTGCTGTTAGCATACTGGATGCAAATGATTATTAATACTCTGTTCCCTGCTTCTGACATTTACTAAGGCAGAAGCATCAAATAGAACTAAATCACATCATGCTCCTACCAACTAGCTTAATCCTGTCATCCTATCTAAACTAATGAAAATAAGGTCTGAGCAGGTTAATGTTGCAGTTGTTAATAACCTTTAAATCTAAAAGAGCACAAGGTGGAGTTGGTTTGCCTCCTGAGTCAGACAAGAAAGTACAAAGAGGAAAGGTGGTGGAATGAGAAGAATCTGAGGTTTCTCTCCCCTCACAGCTCTACCCCCAGTTTTTCCTCTTAATCCTGGCATAATGAAAGATTTGAGCAATGTCACTGTATTATGAAAAAAAGGGATTTTTCTCTTCTTAGAAGGAGTGAAACAGACAGAGACAGAGACAGAGACAGAGACAGAGACAGAGACAGAGACAGAGACAGTTGATTTGACAGTCAATGTTCCTTATCCTTGTTGTCACTCAATCCCTGTCGGGGGAGCCCCTACCTGAAATGTAACAGTGAAAAACTAAAAGTATATCACCCTCCATGAAACGCTTTGGAATGGTTCTCTTGTCACCCAGACAATCCTCTAAAGCTGTGTTCTTCACATTCCCACTGTCATCTCACTTCATCTCATTATAATGTACCAGTAATGTAGGCTTTCTACTCCACAACAGTCTTTTTTGAGACACTGTTTTATTGGAAGATGTTGTATAAGAAAGTGGATTTTTTTTTTTTCTTCCCTGATAAGGCATTGCTCTAAGGATTTATTGTTTGCATGCAGAAATTTTCCTCATTTAGATCATGTATGAGGCACTTTTACAACCAGGTTATAGAACCTGAATGATTACATCTGTTGTGGAATTATGCCTTTCTACTGTTCTTTGAAACTCGTTTAAAAGTATATCTCAGTGAAAAAATAAACATTATCATGCCAATGTGAAGCATAATCAAGAGGAAAAGAAAATTGGAAGAGAAAAATAAATTCAGAAGAGAAAATTTTGCTTTTTCTCAAGGAGAAACACAAAAAACATGAAGAGTATGTGGGTTTTTTCTAAAAAAGATATACTGACCCACTCACCATAATTATAGAGTAAAATTTAGAGAGGAGGAAAACAAAGAAGTATCTGAATGCTCTGTTTAAAAATTTGGAACCAGTTCCTTTTTCATTCGTTTAGCACAAATATGTTTAATGGGAGCCTTAACTCAAAGGAATAAATCCCCTCTATTCCTAAGAATACAAACTGTGCATGGGTTATTTACGAGAAATAAAGATTAGGAAAACATCTTAGCTTGAAGCAGGATGCATATGGACCTGTGACTATAATATAACCTACCAACAACCATAAGTAGAGAAGTGAACGGCTGGTCAACAGGCAAAACAAATTTCCTGAAGTGTTCCCTTGACAATCAGACCCTCAGATTTAATAATGTTTAAATACAGTGAGATCAATAGAGCTCTGCTGATTCAGAGGCAAAAAGATCCCCATAACTACTGTCATCATCTTCCATTTTGGTAAGTTATGGCAGTTCAAAGCAAGTGGCATCCATATAGTGCGAGGATGAGGTGTACCTGCTGTGCTCAGGAGGGGAAGATCTAGAATACCTACAACAGAAAAGACCCACTAGCATTTAAGTAATCACAAAAGAGGTAACATCTCCTACCTCCTGTTTCTGCGTTACGTTAGGTGCTCAATGAACTGGCATAAACACTACCTCCCTGTTACTTTGCTCTCATTTTTCTGTACCGTTAAAGCTCATTGTGTGGCACTAGACAGATGCTCATATGTAGTACAACTAGTTTTAGGAAGCCTTAGAACACACATGCATCTGGATCATGGGCAGATTTTACAGGCCCTGGTAATCTCTGTCCATGCTCTTTTAAAATTATGACTATTGATTTTTTAAAAAGATACTTAGGTAGGTTAAATCAGATTCACGTTAGGGACATTTAGCTAAATGTGTGTGTGTGTTTCTTTTTTTAAACTAGGAGTTATATGTCAAGCTTTAAATGACAGACTACTAATGAAAATTCTGTAATTAATGAAAAAAATAAACTTTTAATGAAAATGGTGAAAACCAGCAACATATCATGAAAGCAAAGCAAGAATGCTGGCTCAATCTCACAGCTCTCAAGTCAGTTAAACGAATTTCAGTTGATTTCTCACTTAAATAACTGACTCCCTGACAGCCTGAATTAATGAATGAATGAACAATAAAAAACAATAAAAGAAGTAATGATTGTCATACACTGATGGTAAGATGAAAGCATCAAGCCAACATCAGTTTTCAGGGAAAGATTAATATTAAATTGCTGTGGGGCCAACAATCACTGTTTCTGCTGTTTTTTTACTGCAAGACGTCCAGAAATTCCCATCAAATCAAGGTACAGTTCTTGAACATCATGGACAAAGCCATATATAGATCTCTATTGCTTTACACAGTCGAGTTAAATTTTACATTGATAAGGTAACCCTTATTCTTTGCTTAAACTATCTGGACAGTTAGGTGTGTAATCAGAAAATCAATAACATGTCATGTCTATCTCATTGAGAAATAATTTTGAAAGTATATGTAAACCTGCATCATACGGGTTCTTACAAGGTATGCTAGAGACTTATTTATGGTAAGATCATGAAAAAATAACAGATGGGACTTTTTAAAGAGACATTTTCTACTAAGTATCCATTTTGAATCTTTTTTTCTCTGCTCTGGCTTTCCACTGGATCAGTGTTAAATCATAAAAGCTTTGCTTGTCACATGCTTTATTGCTACTCAGGCAGGAAAAACAGCTGTGTACTGGAGCTGAGGTAAAGACTTTTGACCATAATGAATTTTACTTCTAGCTCCTAGTCTCTTTTTCTTTCCTAACTTCTTTCACTCAGATAGTTCTTTCTTTTCTCATTTTTTCTTCTTTTTTACTTGTTCACAAAGACTTTCAGTGCAAAGAGAAAATATCAGACAGGTCAGAGGTTAATAAACAGTTTTGGCCTTGTAGGCCACTTGTTGGTAGTATTAGTGTACTTCCTCCAACCAGTTAATCTTATACTGTTTGATGCAAACATCTTTCTAATCCAGTTTCTGCCTTCTGCAACAACCCTCCTATATTATTTACGTTATTAATTCCATTTTTCCCAATTTTCGTCCAAAAATACATGTTATGTAGGTTTTTCTTACACTTTAATTGCCTGCCTGTTGTTTGTTAACCTATTATTTACGTTATTCATCACTAAAAAACATTTTAAGTTAAAACTTAAATTGTATGGTGTATGAAATTATATTGTGTCCTCTTAAAGAATTATGTTGACTGAGTACCAAATTGTGCTTTGCTTGTGCTATCTCCACTGGAGTTCTGCACTGTATGGTAAGCTACATAATATTTGGGGATAACAGATTTTTGAACAGCTTTTGGCAACCACTCTGAAACATTGCTAAGAAACATTAAGGAAGAAAAGAGGAATAGAACACCACATGGAGTTTGCATTAGTAGAGTTGTGATAAATTGACAGTTTACTGCTTGCTCTTTTATTCATGCTGTATCACTGGGGAGCATCGGGCTGCTGAAGTAAACATCATGGATGGGAGAAACACACAGAGTACACTGTACTGTTACAAGGAGGAATTATTTGGGAATTTATCAGCATATTCTTAGTAATTTTGTCTTCCCTGGTGCCTGGCAGGGAATTATCTTGCTTGTATTTCTTCAGAGCTGCTACACTAAAAATAGGGAAGTCCACAATAGTACTATGTCTTTACTAGCATGAAATTATAACATTAAGAATAGTTACCATAAGACATGATGTATCAAATCAGGAATACGGATCTCTACAGAAAATTTTGTGCCAAAAGTCTAATTTAAACTATTAGTTCACGGAAATTTTAAGGAACAAAAGCTCTTCAGGTGAGAAAGTATCACAATGATGATGTTCTAGATGTCCACATTTTACCATATTCTTCTTATGAAAAGAGGTATCTATTTACTTCAGTAGCCAGAGACACATTTATATTGAATCCTGAGCAGAAAACAGCTTATGGTAGGTCTATAAAGAAGGTCTTGAGCAGAAAAAAAATGCTGACATTATTGTACTATTTTCCCATTTTCTCCTAGATAGAGCACAAATGTCGATCATATTACCAACAACCAGAATAAGAAAGAGAGAAAGAAAGTAAAAAAGGTAATACTTTCTAACCCCCAGTAAAATCTCCACTGGTTGTTTTTTGTTTTACTTTGTTGAGTTTTTACTATTCGTACTTATTCACATAGGGTGGAAGGAAATGAGGCTCCTGACAAGCTGTTTTGATGCTGCTTGATACTGAAGTGATGAAGAACTGTTGGATTCCTACTGGTTACCCCTGTGGATTAATGAAGGGTGAGACAGAAATTGCAGAGCTGCCATGCAGAATGACCTTACCTGATAAGACTGTTCTGCCTTCTCTGCAGTAGGTGAGAAGGGCAGGCTGTATGCAGCAGGCTGTTTTTTCTGTACCTTAATGAGAAAAATTGACCTGTTTATCCACCAGCTGTCTTTTTTGTTTTTGATTCAAGCCATTTTTGGAAAACCTTTTCTGTTCTTAAATGTTGAATTCAAGCAGACTCCTCCAAATAATGGCTTATTGTCAGCAAAATTTAGCGGATTTCCACAAACTATGGAAAAAAAACCTGCCAATAGAGGCGTTTGTAACACAATGACATTCCCAGACTACTTCAAAACACATAGTATACTGACAATTTATATGACTCATGAAGTAGTGTATGAGTGAACACAGGCTCCTTTTTTCCACCTACTAAACTGTTTTCACTGTCTTCTGTACGCCTTTCCTACAGCTTAACATTTCATTTAATTTTTCTGTTGTATCTTTAGGATATATTTTGGTGAAAAAGTAAATTATTAAAATCTCCAGCTTACAGATTTTTTTTCATGTAGAAAATGAGCACTTTGATTACATCACTTTGCTTGGCTTTAATTTCATGCTAAAAGATAAGTATTTTCTAATACATGCAGTAAAAATACAACCTGTTTATATCAGACCGTACAAAGAAAGTATCTTTTAAGGTTACTGAATCAAACATAGAAAAGGTAGGAAATGGAAAAATAAAGGTGGAATTAATGATTAAGTTAGAATTAAGGTAGAATGAACAATTATCTGTTCCACTGCTTTTTTCTGTTTTTCACAGTTCTTGAATCTAGTATGTTTGTGCAGTTCAGATTTCTCCCCAGATGCTCATCTCAGCATCCGATTCCTCATCCAGCCATTAGACTCCTGCTGCTCCTTGATTTTCCTCACTTGTTTCCAAATTACAGAAACATAGCAGCCCTTCTCTCCCCCAATTTGTTGTGTCATACTCAAACTTTCACTGTCCTCATCATCCAGGTTGTCAATAAATGCATCAAAAAATACACTAGTATTCATTCCTGGGAAATGTTACTGCTAACCATCCACAGTGGGACTTCACACTGCTGATCATAATCCTTGGCTCCTGATGATCCAGCCAATTTTCAATCCACCCTTTGGCTGACTTACAGAGTTCATGTCTCAACAGTTTAGCTGTTAGAATACTATGGGAAACCATATCAAAGGCTTTACTGAAGTCAAGGTAAACAAGACACAGTTTGTACAAATTGTCTGAGATGTCTTTTTACTGAATTCTTTAAGCAACTATAATTCAGTCCATAGGTTGATTATTAATTGTGTGCTGAGGGTATTGTTTTTAGTAGTAGCTATGTTTCACTGATCATCAGGTAGCAGCACGTAATTCCCAGATAGTATGATGTTTCAGACATCTTAGCACTTGGCAGAAATCAGTCTTGACAGGTCCTTCAGACTCTGGAACTGTGCATAGCATCAGCATTCACAAGGCACTTATGTTCAGTTAACAGGTAATGATATATATCAATATTACCATACACGCACCACGCAAGTAGTAAGGACAGTCCAAGTCTCCGACTGATTCACTTACTGCTTTGTGCTATCTATAGTATACTTTTTCCACTTATGCAGCTGCTGTTATTTTGTTGTGGTGGATCCAAAAGTACCCCACTCTCCAGCAATTCTGGAGCGGAGTTCACAGGGAAGCGATAAGTTTCCAACAAAAATTTGAAGAGAACACTGCAAAACACATTTGGCTAGTCTCTAGGTTTAGCAAAACAAGATCAAGGCGGGTATTCAAAGAGAGCTTTTCATGGAAACTCTACAAAGCGTTAACACATGACATCGTAAAGTTTGAACAGATAATAATTGATGGCATATAATGTGTATTCAGTGTAGGTGTTCAGGTGTTGGTAGCAGGGTGCTGCAGGGTGGGGTCTCTGAGTAGAGGACAGGGGCTGCCTGTGCAGGACACAGAAGGTTCCAGCCAGCTACCATGGACCCCAGATAGTGGTAAATGTATAGTTAAGAAAGAGAAAAATGCCACACAGTAGTAAGAAGTGAGGGAAAAAAAAGTGAAACATCCCTACAAACACCAAAGAGAGAGAAAAAGGAAGGGTGGAAGTGCTCCAGGGACTGGAGCAGAGATACCTCTGCAGCCCATGGAGAGGACTGTACGAGAGCCCATGGACAACCCCATGCTGGGACAGGTGCATGTGCCCTGAAGAAATTGCAGCCCATGGGAAGGGCTGCAGACATTAGCACCATCTTCCTGAGGTTCACCAGTCAGCACTGGCTACACAGCCCTAACTAGTCCTTATCTAACTCTGAAGCTGTTGTCTTCTCAGTAAGAATGCTCTAGATAGTTGGGTGGTGAGAACAGTACATATGCCCATCCCCGTAAATCTCAGAAAACAAGATGGGCCTCTATAGATGACATACACATGACATACACACTTTGCTCTACATTGTTTATAAACATGAGGCACTCCTACTCAAATCCTTTTTTATCACCTCCTCATTTTCTTCTTTACAAAAAAGACGACTTCCTTTCCCTCCAACCTCAGTCATGCCCTGATTCACTCAGAGTCATGGATCTGGTGCATTAAAGAATAGACCTTTGTCATCCTGAAAAGCAGTGACATTGCCTCCAGCAGCTTGGGGCAGCCTTGCAACATCTCTGAAGACATTTAACATAATTTTTAGAGAAAGCTATGTTCTGTATGCCAAGGGAAGGGCAGAAAACTGCAGTAGCTTGTTGGAGATAGATCCCAGTGCTGGCCCTAACATCTTGGCTAGGAAGACATTTTTGGCTATGCCAAGACATAGACTTATGACTGCAAATCTATTCTAGGACAGGAACTCCTGCTGGACTGTTAATTCTGAGTGAGCCCTGTAGGGACAAATTACTTTCTTGGCAGCATCACAGAAGCAATCTGGACATGTTCTGTGAGAGATAGAAAGATAGATAAGGCAGAAAAATTGAATAGTTACTGCCTTACATTTTCAATAACATTTCTGGCCTGAACCAGAAGCACACAATACTGAAGTTCACTGAGCTGTGGTCTGACCAAATGGAACAGTAGCTGGTATTTACAAGGACTCAGCACCACCAATCACATCACAGCATCTTTCTCCTTCATAGACATTTTATCAGGAAGTGTGGAGGTAAGCTGAATCATTATATGAAATTTTGAGACAATTGCCCTAGTCTATCCCTTTGTTTGCTGTGAAACTCCATCTTTTTCCAAAGTTTGGCAATTCTTCTGTGATATGGAAACTGAAGTGGCCAGCACTGGCTAATGCTATTGTGGGAAACCCAAAGACTTGTGTTCCAAAGACTTGCAGACAGACATGAGATTTCATGTTAAAAATTGTTGGGAGTGCATAAAGACAATCAGAGTGGTAGATCGTTACTTGGAGCAGCTCCTGAACAGTCCTGCTTACTGACTTCTTATGCTGACTTCTTACCAGACATGAGAGACTGCAGCATGTCTTCTCATTCCCTTCTTCTGTCCTCTTCTCTTCTTCCCCTCTGGGGTAAGTAGCTCTTAAGAAAGGGGCATGTGGTTGTGATCTTAGCTACATTATATGTAATAGCCTCATACACAGACTTTCCCTACCTCTTCCCATGTTGCCTGGATAAAATGTCTATCTTTCTCAGTTCTTCTGAAGAATTGCACCTAACTTTTCTGTTTGTACTATAGCTTGTTAACAAGTAGGAAGTTTTGTCTTACTTGATAGACGCTACAATAAATTGCTGTTCTTTTCCTCATCTTACGGATGTGAAACCTAGAAATGTGTGGCTCATTTTTGCAGAAATTAATGTAGAGATAATGACATCTAGATTTCCTACCATCAGTCAGTTTTTAGGTAGATATCCTTATTGAAATCACTAGGAGTTTTACATTAAAGATGTTTTACTGCATCCTTTTATAGTTAAGTAAATAAGATTTTTTTTTTTTTCCTTTCCTGCCCTCTCAGTAATATAAATTAAAGTTCCATTTAAAGTTTTTTTCAAGACTGGAATTAGTGTTAGGGAATTCATGTGAAAAGCTTTGTTTTCTAAAATAATTTATATGTTAAATCTTTCGTAACACATTTGTAGGTTATTGAAATGTGGTCAAATGGAAGACACTCATGTATTCACTTATTGTAGCTTAACAGAGAGAGTGTGTCATGCCATCAACTACTACAATAAGAAGTACCAGCTTCCATAGCTAATTTAATATTGTCCTGTGGCTTCATTAAGAAGAAGGTATGCATACAAAAGTGTTTTGCTTTTCCAGCTGTCTTTATATGCAACATTTGTAGTGCTGCTAATGAAGTAAATAAAAGGAAAACAAATCCCTGCTGGATCCTAGTTTGTTCACTGATATGAAAGGTCTCATTAAAGAAATGGCTATTGTGTACAAGTATTCCACAACATTTTGGATATTAACGTTATAATAAGGAGTGCGGTTGAGAGCATATAACATTTTCTAGCCTTATCCTGCTACTAGAATTATCTTGCTCTGAAATAAAATTGGAAACATTTAATTATTAAATACAAAATTATGTTTCTGGTTTTCCATAGTGGATTTGTATTTAATAATTAAATCTTTGTTTCAAGTAAACAATGTAAACATTGTTATTTAATATCTGATCAGAAATGTTGCTGTGGCACTATTTTGTGAGCCATTTAATTTTTCTCTCTGCAATTATATACTCTGTGCCACTTACGTGTCATCTGAAAGCTTCTGAAAATACTTTTGATATCTTCAAACCAAGGGGAATATAGATAACAGCTTTTCCTACTAAGCGTAAATATACTGTGGAAATGTCCTTGTTATTAGTCTACAAATATTTCTAAAATGTTTTTGATAGATGTTTATCAGCATAGAAGGAAAGCTTTGTTCAAGAAACTGTATAATGGTTAAGAAGCAATTGTAATACAGTACTTACTGAGCATATTAACTCTAATTTCATTTTCAGAAAGAGAGAGATGAAAAGAGTTAATATTTTGCTTTTAGATAATAACTTTTTGGCCTACATATATAGCTTTCATCCGTAAAGGAATGATTCAGAAAGTTCTAAAATGACAAGTAAGTTGGATAGGGAGAGAGAACCCATGCAAATAATAATCCCCAAGAAGCACTATAACTGCAGCAGACCATTGTCCTTCCCAAAGTTATTGTCCTTCCTAAAACTAATATTCCCTCTAGCAGTCCACCCTACAGCAGTCTGAACATTCATGAAAAAGCTGGACTGTTGATTCTCAAATAAAAAATATAGTTCTGATCTTATAAATGTACTAAATGAACCTCTACTTGGAGAGATGGAACAAGATAAAAGAAAGGATCAATGAAATTTGTCTTTACTATCAGTCTATGGAGCATATATCGCCACACCCCATCATGTGACCATTCAGCCCTACCTTCCCTGTACAAAATGGGTTTGCTCCCTCCTCTGACACAACTTTTTATCCAGTGGCCAATATTCCATGTAGACCAACTACGTCCTCACTGTCAGGAAAAAGGACTTCAGACCGAGAAGTAAAAATCACCCTTTCCTTTATACTACTGTTTTGAGAGACTGACAGCACTTGGGCTGACAGATTTTCCAGTCTGATGCTGTGTTGAGCCCATAAAATGTCCCAACATTCTTACCCATAATTTATGTAGTATAATGTAGATTAATTACAAGATATAGAGGGACGGGTTTGGTTTATCTGTTTATTCTACTTCTGATCATGACCCTGTGATTTCTCTTTTCATTTCTTTACAGGCGTGGATTTACTTCAATAGTTTCAGCTTTTCAAATGAAACCACAGTTGGTGTTTGGAGTCACATACTTTAAGCCTCAACGGAACCCTCAGAACAAAACTCCATAATCTGCATCATTTATAATTAATATTTTATGTAAAAATGGGAGCTTATTTTTTTTCTGCCCACACCCTTCTCTTTCTAATACTTCTTTTTATTAAGCATGTCACACTGGGATCATTAGGTCATATAATTGCAAATGAATTGCATATAGTTACTCTGCCATTAAAATGAAACTCCAAAGTTCTTTCTGAGTTTGTTAAAAAAAGCTTCTTCTGCCAAAGGTTGTCTAGTACAGACAATCTGCAACTGAATCTTAAGCTTACTCCTCATGGAGGCAGTGTACTGTCATCACTGCATTTTGCTGCATGGGCAAGGTAACATGTTTGAAATTCTGACTTCTGGCCAGGATCTTGAGGAATGTTGGAAAATTACCTACACAAAAAGAAACAGTGTCTTCGATGTAGTGTGAATTTAACATTTTTCAGGGAATTTTAATAAGCCAGATCAGTAGGACTACTGGCATTCTCGTGCAAATTGCTCATATTAGCAACAAAGTTAAATACTGAATATTGTGGAAATGGAGTGCAGACACTTGCATATTCCGTTATTGGGGGAAAAAAGTCAGGTATCTGAGTCATCAAAGAATATTAAATGTAGATTAGACCATGCAAGCAATCCCCTACTTAGGTACAAAGCTGCAAAATGCTTTATGTCTGCTTAGCTATGTTTGCTTGCTTGCATAATGTGTGTACCAGTTAATATGTGGTAATCTTTCAGCTGACGTGTATGTGATATAAGACAAAGGAAGATAGAGGGAGGAAAAGTTTACTCTTCTGCTAATGACTTATGTTTGCATTAACCTTCAAAAAGGGACACAAAGATTTGTATCCGTACTACAGAAGAAATAATTTTCAAGACTTAATGGAATTTTTGCCACATGTTCTCCTCTATATAAAGATACTTCAAATTTTATTTTTTTATTTTTTTTTTACTAAACTATTGATGAACCGTCTGTTTCCTAAATAAATTCATAACTAATAGAAGACAGAGCTTGAGGAGGTAATTACAAAAACATGACTAGGGAAAGAATTTTTTCTCAATCTCCTACTACAATTATTCTTTTATTGGAAAACAGAGGCTTTGCAGAGTATTTTGCCAAGTGAATTATGTAGAAGAAGAAAAGAGTAAGAACCTAAAAAGTGGGAAGGATTACAAAGAGTTTCTGGTGACATTTGTTTTTTGAATGAATCAGTCGAGTTATGGTTGTGTTTAAAACTAAGGAAAGTTGAAGGATGATTTTCCAAAAAATGCAGAATAAACCACCAAACCAGAAACTGTATTTGAGAACCAGGGAATATGCATTTTCAACAAGAATTGCAGTACATACCACAATACTTTAAAATCCTATGATAGTATCCATAAAACTGTAAAATCCTCTAACAGTCAAGAATTTAAGCCTCAGGCAGTGCATGAACAGTAAACATTTAACAAAAACAACTCCCATCTCATTTTTCCTCCTCTTGCTGGGTACAGTTTAATTCATTTTATTGTTTCATATTTCAGTTGATCTCACACTACCTTTTCCCTCCCCACAATACTAGTCAAGAAAGTGTATGGTAATTAGATAGCATGCCTCTGGCACAAGTTGTTCACTGCAGTAGAGTCAGAAAGCATTTCTTCCAGTGCAGTTTGGAGTTGCATTATGGGATAATTTAATTTCAGACTCCTAAGTCTTTTCTGTGGTGAAAAAAAAAACACATTAAAGGAATAAGTATGAGGCAGGGGAAAAGAAGGATTTCAAGGTTTTTCCTTAAAACAACCAGAATTAAGTATGGCTGAAGGCACAAATGACCAAATGAGGCTTCCTCCTGGATTTAGACTGAACCCTCCAATTTTGTTTCCACTGCACACAAATTTTTTTCTGCCCACTTACATTCTTTCCAACTCTAGCACTTTTCCCAGCTGCATACATCTTTTTTCCAAGCAAACTCCCACAGGAAATTTTCAGAGATTCTTCCCATTGGATAAAATGTCTGGATTTTCCCCTACACATCTTTTAAAAGAAGCAGCAGACATCTCTCAGGAACCTTTGGGCACCAACATTAACTATTCAGGACAGAGGTCGTAACAATACTTACCTTAAAGAAAGATTCTTCTGAAAGACTTCTAAATGTGTCCATACAGAAAAAGGCAACAAGAATAAAATAGAAGGGAGGGTAAATACCAACTGTATCTTGTCAAGACAATTTCATTCAAAAAGAAAATTAATTTTTATTCTACCTCTCTCAGGCTCCAAAAGTCAGTACACCAAAACCTTTACTTTTCCCTCACAAACTCTATCTGGCCTCCAAGCGTGTTCAGAAGGTAATTGTAGTGCTTGAGTTTCTGATTTCTCAGGGTCTTTACTGGAGTAGATGTTAGTGATGGCCTATGGAAAACTGGTAAGCTTCATTTTTCCAGACCTGACTATGGTGCATAAAGTAAATAGTCACTTTATTGCACAGATATACCTAAACTAAGCTAACTACAGGGCAAAATGTATTTTGGGGTATATTTTCCCTTAACTCATTTTTAGAAATGTCGATTTGCTTTCCTCAGAATGTCTGGGAGATGCTGGCAAGATTGTTATTTGAGTATTTTGCAGGTATCCTCCATATAGACAAAAAGATGAGGCAGGCAATGGACACCTGTCCTAATAGCATTATTCTGCCAGAACTTCCCTGAGGAAGCCAGCAAAATTTTCCAGCTGGCACAACACCTGACTTTCATTAATGATTATACAGTGGCAAAAGAGATACTCTTCACTTGCAGATAATACCAGACCTGCTCCTCATTTGGCTACAACTCTGAAAAAGGGATGCATCCCAGGAGCCATAAAGGGACGACGGCACTATTTCAGTCTTCCTGCATGGTGTATGTAATGGTGATTTTGTAAGCCATGATGCATGTCGCTGGGCAGGACTGTGACAGAGATGAGTGAACTGAGTTGGCACATGAGTAGGCCCTGGCTAGGAATGAGTGAATTGACCTACAAGTGTCATGTGTTATCCACAGCATGTGCATGACATGTCCAGATTAGCTTTCTTATGTATACCCATAAATTTGCTAAAACTTGGCTTGGATATGAAACTATTCCATGTGGGTTTCATCAATCTGTTCCTAGTCCTGTGCCTTCGTCCAAGATCATGCAACTATTTAGTTTAAAAGGGACCTCTGGAAGTCAGTTGGTTAAGGCAGGGCTAAATTCAAAGTTCAATCAGGTTGTTCACAGCCATATTCAGTCAAGTTTTAAATATCTCTGAGAATGGAGATTCCACAACCTCCTGGGGCAACCTGTCCCAGTGTTCAACAGCTTTCTTGGTGATGTCTCCCACTGTCGCCTTATCTCCAGTCAGAATTTCCAGTTTTGCAAATTGTCACTATTGCTTCTTTTTTTTTTTTTTTTTTCATTTCTACCTGAAAATACGTTGGCTCTGTCTTCTCTGTAATCACCCATTAGATATAGGAAAAGAGCAATTGGATCCCTCTTTAACCTTTTTTTTCTCAAGGCTGACTTCTCCTCCAAGTCCAGGAGCCCATAACTGGCAGAATATTCAAAATGAGGACTCACAAGTGGTAAATAGGAAAGAAAAATTATTTCTTCCAGCCTGTTGACTGTAATCTTAATAGTGAAGTCCAGTATTCAATTAACTCTCATCTCTGCAAGATACACTGCTGATTTAGTCAGTAGGCTTTTTTTACAGAGCTCTTTAGCTAGCCAGTCCCCGCCCTGCATGGCCGTGTGGAGTTATACTGCAAATAAACCTGTATCCAGCTGTGTCCAGCTGTTTTGGAATTGTCATTTTGCTTTCCCAGCATGACCTTGGACCTGACTCACTACCTCAACTTCTCTGAAGATTACTGGAGCATTGAAAGACCCTTTTGCTATCATTACCGCTGTTCTGCTCACTCTTCTCAGACTGTGCCCTGTTGCAGCAGCGCATCACCCTGCCTGGTCAGCACTGGGTCACCTGTGCCTCCCGACTCACCCTCCCTGGGGAGGAGTCCTGCTCTAGCTGTTCCTTAAAATGGGCCTCAAGACAGAACTTCCTTCCACTTAAACAAGTCAAAGTCTCTTTGCTGAAATCTGGGATCTTCAGTCTGCTATTGCTCTTCCTCAGTTTCCTCAGGCTCTTAAATTTTGCCATCTCATGGTCACTTCAGTCAAGGCTGCATCTGTTGATCACTTCTTCCTTATCCCTGTGTGCATAGCACATCCTCAAATGCACTTCCCCTTGTCGAATTTTCCAGCACAAACTTTTAAAAATTGTACCCACCATACTCCGGAAGTTTCTGTGTCAGCATGGGCTGAAAGTTCAAAGTCTCCTATGGAAAAAACCCCATGTGATTATGAGTCTTTCCTTACCATTTCAGCTTGGGGAGGGACAGGGCATGCAAGAGATAGGAAGCATGGGACAGCTGTGTGAGAAGTCAGTAGCGTCATAACCTGTGCAGCAGAGTGAATGTGTATATCTGGCCAAAGATGGTTAGATTTTTCCCCATTTTGTGTCTGCAATGCACTCTGCCTACAGTTACACACTGAAATAGCGGCTACCAAGGATTTCAGAAATACAGATAAACTTGACACCACATTACCTTTCAAAGTGTAACATGAGTGTGATATTCTGACATAACTCCTGGCTAGAAAAATCTTCATCACTGGGCAGCCCAGGTCTCAACATAATGCTGGCAACAGAATAACGTTAGTAGAGAAATCAAGGCATCCTATCTCTCAAAGGCACTGTGTCAGGGGAAAAGGAGTCCTGCTATGGCTTATAAGTCTGTACACATAAAGAAAGCTCCAGTTCCACTAATCATCATGCTCACAGTTTTTTTGATTATGTGGCATATGATTCTTTCACAGTACGAAGAGGATTATCCTGCTACACAGGCATCACAGACTCATGTTCTGTAAATGATGCAGAGTTTAGTCTTCTGCTTGTGTGTATTAACATAATATGATGGCATGGTGCAAACTGCCGTGCATCCTTCTGGGGATACTTTAAGTATCTAAGGGATCTTATGAAAAGTCTGTTTACAGCTGTTGCATGGTTTCTGGAGCACATACTCTAACAAGCATTTCCTGGGTGCTCTGATTATGGCTCAGATATGTTCCAAGGCCAAAACAGCATGGAAAAACAGGCAATTAGTCCTTGGGGATGTATCTACGACTGTTGAAAATAAACAGTGTAGATATAGGTAGCAATGTTAAATGCTCTCCTAAGACAGTCCAAGAGACCACTAGGGAATTTGAGTCTAGGTTACGCGAGTCAAGTGCTTTCACAGCAACACCATCATTTCTCTGATGTTTATCTGAAGTTTCTGGCTGTTGATTTCTTCCCACTTCCTATACATTTTATTGTGTTCATTTGGTTGGTTTTTTTTGTTTTTTTTTTTTTTAATGTTACATTCTCAAAGCTAAATCCTAACTCTTGCTACTGATATTAAAGTTGATAAGAACTGACCAGAACTACTTAAGAAAGTATGTACTAATGAATGGTAAGAGGCAAACAGCAAAACTAAGGAAAACAGACTCTTCTTAGTATCAAAGGTCATTTCCTAGCTCTGTAGCAATGTAACTTCTAGAGTTTGCATGAATCTCTGCAGCTCCAATTATTTGTTCTTTGAGAGTTTCTGGCTTAAACTGTCAGATAAAACATCAAAAACATCAGATAAAAGGTCAAAGGGGAAAAAAAAAACAAAACAGAAAAAAGGCAGAAAAAAAAGAAAGATTAAAAATGACATGGGATTCTAAATCTATAAATGTTCTTTGTTCCCTCTTTCAAAAAGCTGAACAACTCAAACTATGTGTTGTAAGACTAAGAAGTAGTACAGAGAAACTGAACAAAACCAATAATGCCAATGGTAGAACATTATTTTATTCTATTATGTAATGCTTGTACAATAAGCCAAATAAGACTTCAGTTCTTACCTTTATTTCTTTCTACTTTTTCGATTGTAATTCTATGGTTTTGAATCTTCACTGTTGCATTTTAATCATTCTATTTGCTTTGTGTGTTGCAATACTTGCAAATGAACCTACAAGCCATTTGACAGGAAAATAAGATAGGTATGATACCTGTTCCTGATAATAATGTTGAAGAAAAATACAGTAAGGCAAAATTTAAGCAGTCATTTTAAACTTTAATGAAATGTATCAGATAACTTTTAATTTTCTTGCTTAGTTCAAGCAGACTATGACAAGAATTCCTATTTTCACAGCTTCCTATTACTCTCCTGAATTTAGGTGTTCTTTGCATTAATACTGCAAGGTGGGAAAACAAAGCAAGAAGCTCTGACAGTATCACTGTCCTACTCTGAGAGTTTAATAAAACATGCATAGATGCAATGTAGGCTGTTGCTGCATGAAAGCTCAGGCAAAGTATTGGCATGGAAGAAAGGTTGAAATTCAGGTTACCTAACCTGGGTATCTACTGAAGCAGCCATCTAAGCTACTTTATAGTCAATGGGAGATATGTTGACAATTTTAGAACATGATTCATGCAACCTATTTTATATGTCTATTTGAGTATGATACAAACCAGTCTATAAACAACTAATTCTGACTGCTAGCTAAAATGGAAGAATAACTTGGCTATTCAGATGAAGATGCTTAACCAGATGAGCTACACCCAAAAAGTTAGTTTCTTCTTCTATTAACTTTGAGAGAATGTGTAAATAGTAAAAGTCCTAGTGGTTTCCTTTGCCCTTTCTAAGGCAAGAATATTTCTCCATAAGTTTCCCTGAGAGTTTCATTATATTGCATTAAACAGGATGAGACATGACCCTGGCCTCTCCTCCTGTATTGATGAGACTGTTTTTGAGGGACAACATACAAAGAAGGCATTAACCTTTCCACAAAGGAAACGATTATATGTCCTATTAAAGACAAGTTTCCCACAGCTACACATAAGAGAGCAGAGCTTGTCCTTCAGTTGTACTTATTGGTTACTCTATACTAGTAAAATGAATGTCAGGGTGTGTTCCTGGATACTGAAACTCAACCATCCATGCTCTTACATTGTTAGAATGGTCCTTGCCATGGGTTTTGCAACTGAACAAAAGGCATTTTCTCAGGCATCTTCTGGACTCATTATAGGAGTTAGCAGAGCCAAGAGATAATCCTCAATATGCAATCCACATACAAGTACCATATTTTAGGAAATAAGAGAATTCAACCATACAGATGCAGGCCACCACATGCCAATGGATCAATGCTAGAGAACAGTTAACATTCTGGAAATATTTATATTTTCCACTGCAGACAAAATTCAGAACCTAGCCACCTAGGTGAAGGAGTTCATATCTCTCTTTCATTTCAGCATGCATGTCAACATTTTTCTTCTTAATGATAATAAAAATTTTAACTAGATTGAAGTTTCCTCTGTTATCTCCTCTTTCTCCACAGTCTCCAAGTATTTTATTTTGCAACAAGATGACAAATCATAATGAAGGAGATTGTAATGTCAAAACCACTTGATTTTATTATCACTGAATAAAGCAACTGGGAAAATACAGTGTCTGTTAACACTTCAGCTTCAAAACAGTCACTAGGGATAAAGGGTAATAAAAAAGTATATCACAGATTGATGAAGTTTTAGTAAGTTTCTCTAATAAATGTAGCTGTTTCTACATAGGATCACGAAAAATTATGATTATTGGAGGGGCAGGTTATTGAGATTTAGACATGCTTAACCTTAAAGTTAAAAGTTCAAAATAATTTTCTATACCAGTGTCATACAATTTTTGGTATATTTTTCCATAACTTTTTTTCCCTCCCTTTTTTCTTCTAATAGGGTTGAATTAATTGTGTAAAATAACTTCTGTCAAATGTGCAATGCATTCCTAAGTAAAAAACATTACCATTATACTGAAGTGTTTTATACTATGAAGCGATATGTAAAATACACCTGAGATTTTTAAAATGCTATTGTACTTCAGGCTACATCTTCACTTTAAATACGTAGTGAGTGTAATTAAAGGAGCAACAAAGGTAAATGAAAGTGCAACACAGCTGTTAGCCTCATTCCTTACACTCAGTGGTTTCAATAAAATCCTGTAGCTGTTTCCTAGGAGCATGTGGCTTTAACTCAATGGAAGTAATGGAGTTTGGACTCACATCACTTTGCAAGTGGAAGTCAAGAGAAGATGAGAATCTGGTCCCCATTGAATTGCACTGTCACCTTAGAATCTTTATAGATCTTTCTTGTTTTCAGCTCTATAATTCATATAGGATTTTTTTCTCCTTAAATACATTTTTATGCAGACCATTTTAAAATTAATAGTACTTGGTATCTACAGCCTATCAGATTTCACTCCATACATGAAAATGTATTTTGTCTTAATTTTGTTGTGTTAAGTACATATTTATATTTCTTTAACTATTCTTATATTTTGGTATTTTCAGGGCATTGAGAAAAAATAATCTTTCCTCATATCAGAATGGATTTATGTCTTTAAGGCACTCCTTAGTGTTTTATTTCTGAGGCACTTCTTCCTCTCTTAGCAGATAATTTATTTTTTCCCTTCCTTCCCTCTTTTATAACAAGAGTTAAAAAATCAGCGAAAACAAATCTTTCTAAGAAATGTATTCAGTGTGTTATAGATTATCTTTTTTGAATGAAGTCAAAACATGAATCATAGTTCTCTGGTATTAGAAGGGAGTGATACACATATATCTTTTTCTGATTAATGTATTGAAACTAGATATATAATAGATAAAATTAACCAGACATTTAAAGTTGTTCTGCTGAGATATTCCTTAAGAATGCTGACTTCATATTTATTAATATAATTCATAACATTTCTAATAAGTTTTAATGGAAGAAAGTTATACTGATTTTATATTCTATGGGTGTTTTGAAAAGTTCTATTTATTTCTACAACACAACATGATTATTAAATATTTAGCTGACCAATGATGTGTTCATAAGAGCCAGCTTGAGTTTAAGAAGTAGGAATTCATAAATCTAAACACAAATATTGCTCTTAGTGCTCACCATCAAGTCAGTTGGAGCTTTTCACTGACAGTAATGCATACATACTCAGACCAAGTAAGAATTTTCTATCAAAATCTTCATCATGACATTTCTCAATCCTAAAAATGTATGTCATTCATCTCAAACTCAGTGTTACTAGGTTTTTCAGAAACTAACAGTGAGACAATTTTTTTACTCCATATATCCTCAGCAGCTGAGAACTTGTAGGTTGTGCAAAAAATATTTTCAGTATAGATTTACATATGGAGCTTCCCACTCTTCAGAAGACATTCCAGTCAAAATGTGTACTCTATTTTCCATAGTCAAGCTAAACTCCAGCTTGTGACAGTTTTCTTTGCTACCTGTGAGACATGGCTCTGCATGGTTATATATGATTGGTACTGACATTTCCAGTTTGCAGTTACTAGTAAGTTAGAGGCATTCTGTTTCTGGGGTACGATTTGAAATATATCTCTTCTAACATACTTTGTCATATTTTACTGAGTCTCACAATGCCCACCACTCCAGAACAAGATGCCAAAGAGGGAACACAATGCTTCCACACTAACCTACACAGTGGTGTTAGGATACTGGTAAGGAAAATTCCAAATCTGCAAGGAAAATTCTAAGGAAGAGCATGAACCAGAGTTTTCCTATTCACAGACAGGCACAGGAGATTAGGATGCTCAGTTCCCAAGAGTCTTACTAAAGAGTGAAGAGTATTGAAAATGTCTCCACAGATATTCTTTGTACCTAGGAGAATGCAATTGAAGGTTGCTTTTTTGCACTCTCAGGTTCTTGGCTTTCTGTCCAGCAGAAGGTTAATTGTAATACAGCTGCACAATTAGACATACACACCAGACCTTAGTAATATTCAAGACTCACAAAAAATTATTGCAGAAACTCATTGGAATAAAAATTGTCCTTCCAGAAATATTTCATCAGGATTTCCAGAGAAATATTTAATACAACATGTCCAGCTCTGAAGCATGGGACAGCTGCTTTGTCACATATTTATCTTATATTTCTTATCTGAGAATATTGTACTTTGACGAATTCTTTCCAGTTTCATCATTTTGGATTCCAACCTTAATGAACTGACTTTATACATTTCTATCTCTGGATATCTGGCCACAGGCTATCAATGTAGATACTATAAACTAGCTATATTTTTCTATATTTTCTGGTTTGTTTTCCTTTATATCTTACTTTCTCATTGTCTTGTTAAATATTCTTTGGCAACGTGTTCATTAAAACAAAACAGAACATGTAGCATCCTCACTAGAGAACAAAAATAATGAATTTTCCTATGAATGGTTTTTCTAAGGTCCTTTTTTATTTCTACATAATATTTTCTCCCAAGGCCTAAATTATTTGCTTTTCTCTCCTGGTTTTATTCTCTGATGTAAATGTCTTTTTTTTCTTTTTTTTTTTTTTCTTTTTTTTTTTCTTTTTTTTTTTTTCTTTCTCAGTGTTCATTTTCAGTATGAACAAACACTTCTAAAGACTTTTGAGTCTTTTCAAAGTTTTTTTCTGATGTCTCTACTGCGAAATGATGGTTAGAGTTTTCTGTGAGTTTTCAGGTGTAATAGTGGTGCTAATAATTTCTTAGCACTAATGGAGATTCTAGAGAAGCAAGTTTTGTGCACTGTTGGCTGATCACAGGTCTCTAGTTTTCAGCTTAGATCTTTTTTTCTTTCCTTTTTGTTCCCACGCCTTACCGAAGGTTGAAAAAGAAAACACCCCACCCCTCATAAACTCACAGTGAAACTGTGGTTCTGTTCCTTTTATTCTACTAGTTCTTCCTCTAAAATCTGAAAGTACATATTGCATTTTTTCCTATTTTTTGTTCAAATGTACTAAGAGTACATGTTTAATACAAACAATTTGGATCGTAACACATTGATAATATCTATTACACTAAGTAGAAAAGTACCATTAAATCTGAAAAGAAAATGTAAGTGAGAGTGATAGAAGTTTGAAAGTTAGTCTGATAAGCTGCAAAATAAATTACTTCATCTTAACATTTGTTAGCTCATATAAGTTTGCTTCTTGATATAAAACTTGAGCTGGTGAAATGGTTACAGGAGGAGGAGGAGAGATGTATTTTAAACTCCACAAGAAAGCTGTATTTTTCCTGATGCCCATCCATCACTTCATTGCACCTTAAGAGACAACAGTCGATAGAGGGACTATTGTTTAGCAGTAATACTGATGTTTATTACCTTCAGATAGAAATATTCTCTCTAAATGTAATTTCTGGGTAAGATCAGTTGTTTACATAGCATCTTCTTACCAGGATTTTTTTTTTTTTTTTTCTGAGCACATCTTGACTAACAAATCTGGTACAGTGTTTCCTTCTCAGTAAGTTAAAATTAAAGTCTGCATATCTGAGAGACTGCACCTTCATTTGTCATCACCACATGATTGTTCATCTGCAGTTGTCATTTGAAGACTGTGCGCTCAACATAGAGATTATGACCTAAAGACTTTGGGGAATTGTAAACTATTCCAGTTTAAAGAACATTCCCTGTAGGTGTGTGAGGTTAACAGCAATCACTCAAAAACCTCACTTCTATCATGGTTGCCGTATTGCCCAGCACCTGGAAACTCAACTAGGGACCTTCAGGATAAAAACACAGACTACCAAAGTTTGGCGTTTGGTGAGCTGATATACTCCTAATTTTTTTAGAACAAATTTGAGAAGACATGCAAATACCCTCGCATGTAACTGTTACGCAGTTCACCTCATAAATAAACCATATTTTAATCCTACACATTTTGCTCTGTGATTTAATTATTTTCAGATAGGTGAAAAAGTCTATTTTCTGTGTTCTTCCCAACAGTTTCCAGTGTTTCTGTGGAGTCTGACAAATCTGATCATTCTTTTCTAAGGAGGTAAATCACTGTCAACACAATTACATCCACAGGATCAACCAACATAAACCTGTGATCTACCAATTCATTTGATTGAGATTGCATAGTATAGTGTTTCTTTCTATGATGGTTGATATAAAACAACTACTTTTTCTTCCACAATTTTTTTTTCTTGCCTTCTGACATATAATCCGGCATCATTGTAATTCTTTTCAATTTATCAGAGACTATCCTCAAAATTGTCTTAGAAAAGCCTTAAGCCTTTTCAGTTTTGGATTATAGAATTTACACATGATCAAAATACTTCTTATCTTTCCAAACAGTTCCATACAAGAGCTTATCACATGTCCAAACATGTGTATTGCTGGGTGTCTTTCCTCCTCTCTTTTTTTTCTGTCTTAAAAGCTAGTATTCTGCATATACAGATTACAACCCTTTTAATACAGTCTGAGAAGGTGGATAAATTAATACGCAGCACTTGCTGGAACAGTTGCCTTGGAAAGTAGGGGTAAAAGCGTGGCAGGTGCACCTGCCCATAGAAAAAAGGGCTTCTTGGCTGCTGAAGTGTAGCAGCTTCTGATTGCCTTTGTTCTCAGTGCTTCACAGTAGTTGGGGCCTTTGGCCAATGGGAGCCGCTATTGACTACAGGTCAGGTTTGGCCTGGGTATAAATGGAGTCCCCTGGGGGAGCCATTGGGAGCTCGTCCCCTGAAGCAGCAGCTGCAGTCGAGGACTCTCCCCTTGGGTCAGGACGCTGCCCAAGGAAACTCCTAATGGTGCCTTGGGTTGGGATGCTGCCCTGAGCAGGTCCTCGAGGTTGAGAGCCCTCACTTGTCAGGTGAGTGATAAAGCATTTTGGGTTGCTGTTAAACACTAGGGAGTAGTGCTTTGTAACGCATTTTGGATTGTTGTGAAACCATAGGAGTTAATTTTCATTGCAGTATTTCATACCATGTGATGTCGTGTCCAGGTGGGCGGTCTCACTCTGGGACTCTTTTTCTCTCTCTCACGTGTGCACCATTTGCTCGTCGGGCCAGGGCCGTGTTGTTGCTGTGGGGGGGCTGGTCACCATGTTCGGTAAGCCACTGCTGCATTTTAACCATTTTCTTTTTGAACTCACTATTGTTACTGTTCTCTTGTTATATTTAGGAAATTATTTCTTTTTATTCAAACTATGAATTCTCTTCTTTTGTCCCTCCCCTATTTCACCAGAGGGGGGAAGGGAAGGTGAAGGGCTGGCCACGTGCTGTCTGGCTGCTGCCTGAGTTCAAACCTCCACAGTAAAACAGGCAGTATGATTTTGTATTAATAAGGCTCATCTAATGATTCACTCTTTAGCTTTAATGAGTACTACCAAGATAATGTTAAATTTAAAAAATACTTCATTCTTCTTGCACAATCATCACCAGTACTTTCCTCAACAGCCTTGTACAGAGATACGACTTATATATAGGTGTGTAAAGAACTACCTCCCCTTTCATTGCAGTTCCTTTACTAGTCATGTAGACCAAATAAATACTACAGCTTTTTTTCAGTTCACACCGTTTTCTGTCTCTCTTCTCCCAGAGAACAGTCCTTCAATAGTGATGATGAAAATACTTCCACCCTGCATTCTTATGCAATACATAACGTCCCTTTTCCCTCTCAGCCTTCTGTTTGCTTAAGGTACTTAAGTCAGCTAGCTGTGTTAAAACAGCAAGTTTCATTTATGATGTTGTGTGCTAATGATCAGCCTTTTGAGCAGAAGGTGCGTTATGCATCACTGTTTCCAGAGGCAAAAGATAACTTCTTTGTGGTGCTACAGTTCTAGTCAATCCTTTGAAGGAATCTAAAAATCTGATTTAGCTCTATCCTATCTACAAGTTTATGCCTTTCTCTGGAAGCCTGAGAATTCTCTTGAATCAGTTCTGTGTCTACACCTTTATTATTTTTTTATTCCTTTTATTTTGTCTTAGTCTTTATGGGACAACATTGGCTCATATGCGAAGATTTGTATTAGTGAAGGTAACACTAAAAATGAAAAGGCTATGTTAACACCTCTCTACATGCAATGCTGCACCTCATTTCCATAGCATCTCAATTCTATGTTATTAAAATGTTGACTGAAAGTACCTTTAAAAGTTATATATTTTTATACTACTTATTAATATTAAAACAAAACCGGTATACATATATATTTGCTATACATATTTGGTATACATATTTGGATCTAATTCAAAATGCCCTAAAAGTGGTTGGAAAGTGTCTTCTGATTTTGATGGCCAATACATAAAGCCCTACTTTATTTTTTATGTGACTTGTATTTTGCCATTTGTTACTAGTTGTCCATTGCTGTACTATTCTGTCTGCAAATGAAAGGCTGAACTGCAGCAGAATGTTTTGGCAAGCTGGGCACTTCTAGTTACCACACCAGTGCTCTTTCCTCCCCTGCTCAAAATCTTCTCTCAGCCTCCAAGGCTTTCTTCCTGTCAGCCCCAGAGACTACACTGGCTTTTTGGGCTCTTTACATCTGCCACTGCCATAGACTACTTCTTATCTCACCACATCGGGAGCAGCTGCCAGTAGAAACCTGACATATTTCCTTTCTTGTCAAACACCACTGTACTCTGAGATGACAAATTTGTACATCACATTCAGCTATGTTATTGCACTTTTGGCCACAGCTGCCTATTTTGACCTATTTCTGCACAAAAAAAAAAAAAAAGAAGGGCTTTCTGCTCCATGAAAGTTCTTCAGATTATGATTTTTTTTTTTTTTTTCCCCATCCTGAAATGGGACAGGAAACTGATATTTCAGGTTTTCATAAATACACTTCAAACTAGAAAAATTGATCAAGGTAGTTGAAAAATTTTAAGTTTGAAATATTTATTCTTTAACTTTTCTTATATAACTTAATATCATTCTGAGAAGGAAAATATTAAAAATAGATGAATGAAAATTTTACTTTTAAAAGTTAAAATAGAATGTTTTAGAAAATCTTTACTTTTACCTCTTCAATTCTCTTTTTCTTTAATTAGGACACTCACTTAAATGAAGTATTTCTCTCAAGGTGAATAGTTTTTTGATACGTTCACAGTTTCTGTTAAAAAAGTTCAGTGGAATATTTCTAACCTATTTTACCTGTATGACCAATGATTCTTCATAGATATTTAACAGGAAGGAATGTACAAATGCCGAAGTGTAACCAGAAACTAGTAAAGAGTTTAAAATAAAATTCAAAAGAGAAAAATATATTTGAAATAATGTATGAACAAAACTGTTGAAAATAAGATGCAGAGACTACTAGACAAGGAACGAACTAAGAGGACAAAACCCATCTATGCCCTATTTTCCAGAACTATAATCCTGCAATGTAAATAATGACTGAGAAAACATATTTGAGAGTCATGAAACGGCTTCTAATACCTGTAGAAAATAAGGATTTTATGACATTTAGAAAGACACCAGATTACAGGATAATAGTAAATCTTCACTTTGCAGGTCAAGGAAATAAAACAAAACAAACAAACAAACAAAACAGTTAGAAAAATTGAGAGAATGTAAGAAAACATGAGAGGCAAGCCTTTTAGAAAGTAGTCCAGGAGTGAAAATGAAATTAAGAAGATGCATAATACATCTTTTATACTTGCTACATTAGGAGTCAGAAACTAGGAAGGCTGTGTTCCTTTACACTGATTGATCAGGAAGAAAAATAAAACAATTGACCTTAAAAAAAATAAGTAATGGAAGATAATTTCTTGAGTACAGATGAAGATGGTATTTTTTCATTTAGTTCTATGGCAATTATTAGCAAAAGCTGTGGTCCTAATCAATCTCAGTTCCCATAAAATTCTGTTAGTAGATCTAAAAGGATGAATCAATATCAAAGGGAAACAGGTTAAAGGAACCTTAAGATAACTAATTTACAGGAAAGTAACAGTGTGTCTTTGATTTTGTAGTATACTTTGTAAAACGCAATTAGTTTGCGCATTTTAATACTACTTTTCGATGTGCCTGCTGGTCAAAGAAGAGACAGACCAAGTAAACTGAAAATTCCTAAATGGCTTTTTCTTTGTATTTTCTGTCTGAATTTTATATTTATCTTTCTCTGATGTGTCTATGAGGTTAGCTTAAAGTTATTAAGGTGCATCTAGTAACTAGTTCCTCTATAGCCATGAGAATTTCACTCCATTACTTGTTCATTCTGCTTTTAATTTTTCCTCTTCTACCTCTTAGAGGTTTCTCTGTTGGCGTTGTTTATAATTAAGATTTTTTTTTAATCTTAATATATATATATATATGTCAATGCACAAAAGTATTTAAAAACTCCATTTCAGATCTCATGATCTTCATACATTCTTTGCAAATGGGGAAACTGACTATTCCTCTGTGATTTTACTTGGAGAGAGTGAATGAGTGTCTGAAGGAGAATCCATTGAGTTGCTGTTTTGGTATCTCTGCCAATTAAATCTTAAAAAGTACAACTGTGCTTCTCTGGAGAGGTGATCAAAATTTCCATGTGTGGAAATTTCTAATTTTGAAAAAAGTTTTATTTTCTGACTGTAATGAAAATAGAAACCTAATATGTAGAAGGAAAAACCCCAAGTAAACTACAACTAAACCACCTAAAACATAACTTAAGTCTTTGATTTCAAGTGCAAAGAAAGTGTCTATACAAGATTTTTGTCCCCCAAAAAATGATATTTTGAAACTCTATATGCTTTCTTTAACTAGAAGACTCTCTGGAGAAGTGTCATAAAGTTCTAGTGTCATAAAGACAGGTCTGAAAGAAATGCTTTGGGCCATGTCATATCTGGAAGCACCCGGATGCTCAATGGAACTGAAGTCTCTTGCCCTCACATAGCAGAGACATCAACACCTTCCTCGCAAGCTGCCAGCTCCCCTACCCCAGGTTCTGTCCCAAATCATCCTTGTCTTTTGGTAGAATTTCTCAAAAATGTCACATTTGTTTGTTTTGCCAAGACCAGATTTTGCACCAAAACTGTGGTGGTTTTTTTTGTTTGTTTGTTTTGTTTCCTTGACTCATTCTATTTCCCGGGATATTTAGCCAGGAGATAAGTACTGAGAGGTAGGGACTTGCCTGGGCCAACAGTCTCTGTACTATTCTGAAAGTTGTTCTGATCAATATTCTGCCTCATGTGTAAGTAAGCAAATTAATAACAACTCCCTAACTTGTTAGCACGAACTAAAGCACAGTGTTGCCTATGACAAGAACTGTTTCTTCATTGAAACAAGTATTTCGCAGCATAAAGGAGAGTCTAGTCATGATGGGAATAATTTAAGGAAAAAACACTCTTGTGCTGATTACTGCAATAAATCCAACCCATCACACTCAAATAAAGCCACGGGATTACCATGACACAACATGTTTCCTGCTTGATTAGTTCTAGCTATCTAGATGTGGTGGATTTACAGTTATTCTCTCATTATCAGAAGGTGACAGAAAAGCCAGTACTACTAAAAATAACTAATAGTAAGTGTCATACCATCTTTACCTTTAAAATCTTCTTGATGTTTAGAAATATTTTCTTACAGTCAGTCTAGACTAGACATTTTAATACTGGCAGAGGGGAAAAAAACCCAAATTCTCCAATGTGAAGAAATGTGAGGTACTACTTTTCTAAAAATCCATTACATATCTGGATCAATAGGTGAACAAAACATTAGGCAAGCAAAAGTATATATAGTACAGTCATGTAGCCTTAGGGATGTAACTTACAGATGCAAAGACTGAGTGCTTGTCCCTGCTTCCTTACTCTCTTGCTCATTTTTCTCTGCAGTTTGCACAAATGAAATACATGAACAATTCTAGGATCAGGCAGTAAAGCTTTATTCCCCTTTCCATGTGAATACTTAGTAAATCAGACAACAGCAGACTATTAATCCTTTCGTTTCCTATCTCTGAATGAGTCTTGTATTCTTCTCTGTAAAGTTTCAGCTGGAGCAATATCGATTGCTTCTAATATTGAACATTCCAAAAAAACCTGTAGCCTACTGATTAGCAGACCCACCAGGAAATAGGAGGAATCTGAATTTCCTCAGGCAGAATCAAAACTTTGATCTCCCACATACTTAATGGATGCTCTGACCATTACACTAGACTATAAAAAGGTAACATTGGAAAATCTGATTGAAAGTCTGTTTGTGGATCAGTCCAAGGGCATTTTACACAAGGAACTGAAATAAAGGGCTATCCTGCTAACAAGGTTTCACTGTAGCAACCATAAGAAGAACAAAAAGGCTATGCAGGGCTTAAAAAATAACATCACTAACACCTTCCTGTGTATCAGAAAGAAAGTAGCTAGTTAGTCCAAAATAATTTTTAGATCCTCAGCAATTTGTCAGAAGTAGAAACTCACCAATGACAGAAACCTGGGGTAAATAAAGTCTATTTATAAATCAAGTGACTTGCAGCATTTTAGCTTTCTCTTCAAAGAAATATATAAAACCTGCTGCCCTGTTGCACAGTAAAAAGGAGGCAGACACAACAAATAACCATGAAAGACTGATGAATTGTACAAATATACAGTATCTACATTGGTTTGCTTACTGTGCATAAGGGGCAAACAATCAAAAGCAGAGATCCCAGTCAAGGAGCAATCAACTGTTGACTATAAACTAATTGAACTAAATACCATGATATTTTTGAATGCCTCCTTGCTGTTCTATACCACAGATCTGCTCAAGAAAACTGGCTAAAGAACAATGCAACCAATCAGCCATTAACTGTCTACTTCAGGATGAAATGAATAACTTTTTGGCCACAATGACTAGATTTGTATGAACTGTAAAAGAACCTTAGAGATTTAGCTCACATGTGACCCCTAAAAGGATGAGCTGGGATGAGTTGAATCCTACTCTCAGAAAAGATAAAGAAATGCAATGGCCTTGAGAAGGGGAATATTCAATATTTTTAATATATCAGGTAAGTGTATAAAAATAGGAGTAGCCCTAGGTTTTATGAAGGCTGGATTAACTGTAGATTAACTCAAATTAAACATTTAGTGGCAAGATACTATTCATGTAATATGCAATCTGAATATTGTAGAATTTTAGACATAGGTTGCTTTCTTTAGTTTCTGAAGAAAATAAGTTTGACCCTTCCCATATTTCAGGTAAGCAAGGGCTATATTTTATATGGGATTACAGCAGCCACAACTCCATGTCATCAATATCTTTTGCAAAAATTTTTACAAAAATTTTGTAGAATACAGAAATGACGGCTCATCTGCAGTGATCTCCATGTACATGTAAGTTGTTGACAATGTTCCTCAGAGAAAGTGAGTCTATTTACACGTTTTTAAATTTCTGTGCTGAGTGGCTTTCAGTATCAGATTTCAATAAACTGTGAAGTTGGAAGAACATTTTGTTTTCTTCTCTTGGCTTTTCAGTCTCTTAAACTGTTTATACAACTGTAGCATAGAAATGCTGAAATAGAATATATTACTATCTATTATCAACTTTTTAAAAACCAGAGTTTATTATGATTATCCTAGGCTTTTGTGCATGATTCTTCACTCTGATCTCTCTGTTCTGTCTATAATGTGACCATCTTCTGCTCCTTGTTTTGGGAGTCTTCAGGATATTCTTCTATTTTTCTTGTCAAGATTTCTCCCTGAAAGAACTCATGTTAATAGTTTCAAGGTTTGGCTTTGGGGACTTGCAGATTTTCCCCACCACTCCAGCTTTACCTCCATTAGTTCCTACTGACTCCCCCACAAATACCTCGTTCTAGTTGTCCATTTATGAATTCACTTAACACGACCAAAAGAGAGCTATTTTATTTTCCAAGTTTTGCATTTTTCCTCTGCATCTCTATTGTATTCTATATATTTGTATTTTATATCTATTGTAATCTCTACAATACCTTGTAATGTACATCTTGTTAGCTAGGGTCTGGTTTGGCTTGACACAACTATAGCCCGCATTTCTGGGCACAAAGACTCCTATGTTAACCTTTTTTGTACCATACAAACCATTTCTATGTAAATTCATTTTTACAGTGATCAGTAAGAAATGCCACTGATATTTTGACTGCCCCACACAACCATTCCATTTAACATTATTCAATGAATAACAGTCTTTCCATATCACTTGTTCTTGTCCAAACATGTACAAAATTCATACAGCCTTGTACATGTAGAATTAACCACTATGTAAGAAAAAGGTACAACTACAATTATACCCGAATTTTTTTTCCTCTCCCTTCACTACATCATTTCCCAAATGATTTTTTTTTTTTTCATGCTTTAGACAGTCTTAGAACTGAATGGACAAAAATATGGGGTGAAATAATTTAGCCAGTGACATAAGGAATATCAATGCCAGTCACAATGTGGTTTTGAGACCTGAGCTCCATGAATGCTGATATAACACCATAATACCAGGAAGAGGTTTATGTAATAGAGAGATCTTGGATAATAACAATTTAGAAGTCCCCAGCAAGTGATTATAAGATTACTGTTTTCTCTCTTAATTACAAAAATGTCATAGAACTGGAATTACAAAAAATGAACAATAAATTTTGTTAAACAATATCAATGAATGGGTAAATATAAAGTACAGAACTTTTGTTTCTGGTCCCATATAAACAAATTGTGTCAGTTTTATTGATCTCACCATGAATGTGTTTAAAGCAAAATACTTTTCTTTGAAAGAATGACACCATTTGTTAACAGTTTACAATAAATTATGACAGTCTTAATAGCTATATTAATTACCGATAAAAATGGAAACATTAATAGAGATTTAAGTCCATTGTAACTGCTTGAGTTTTGTGTGTCTGATATCCTTCTGTGTTCATATATACATCTGTATATTACTGATGAATTATATCAATGTTAAATGCAAATTGAGGGAGTAGTTAATTACTGCTTCAGGTATGCCTTGTTCAAGAACATGCAAGTTACTCTGGTCTTTCAAAAAAGTTGTATATTAGTAACATGTCATTGAAGTAGAATTTTAATGAAGTGTAAATGCAGTTGCCATGGAGAAATAATATGATATGATGGTATTTAGAAATGTGTACAATATCATAATTGCCTGCAACTTTTCCTTATAGAGACTACTTCTATTTTTCTCTGTTGACCTGTTTATAAAGTCTGACAAATAGGTCACACAGTCTCACTGTTTGTTGTGTGTGTAGTCTTACACACAAATCAGCACTTCCCCAAAAAAGGACCAGTGAAAGTCCTAACATTTTATTTTGTGGAGTACTGGTTTTTATCATAGAGTCAAATCAGAAGGGCATATGGAAATAAAGAACTGGAGTCTATAGAAATACTTTTATTATTCACTGTCATGTGTTGATGTGCCAGATGTCTCAAAATGACCTCTGTGCATCCCTTCTCTTAATATAACAAGCTATGGATGCAAAAAACAGTTTCTCTCATCGGGATTTTTTGAAAGTGCTTTTGCACTATATGTGCCAAGTAAATCATACATTTTTCAACCCCACCAATATAAACAAACTTTGTAGCAAGCATATATTCTTTCAGTAAGTGGAGGAATAGGTAAGATGAGTTCAGCATATAGAACAGAACTGAACCAAAAGTGAAGAGGACAAGACAAGAGAGAAGTAGAAAGAGAGAGTCAGACATCTGAGGTCTATCCAGACCTAGAATTGTCTCTCAGGCACCTGTTCCTTGGAGAGAAGCAACCAGTGGTTTACACCTGCCACAGAAAATGCCTTCCCAGAAGTCACCACAGTAGGGGCAAATTAAGGTCCCAAGTTGCTTCTCTGAAGCTTAGCAGGAAATATTTTTCAGGTCCTTTAATTCCCTAGATAAGTGTGCAAGTTTATTCAGGATTTCAGAACACAATGCTTTGCTTGGATTTGCTACTTCCATGCAGAAAACACGAGTCTGCCAATCTCACCCTGACTGAATCCCTCACTCTTAACAGAGAAAGGTTACAGTAAAACTAAGAAAAGATTCCTCAGAAGCAAAAAATAAAGTTTAAATATTGGTTAGAAGATTGGAAAGAAAAAGCTAATAAAAAATTATATTTTAATTGAAACTTTTCAAGCATATAAATCCTTGAGATATTAAATCACTTGTCCATAGAATATAAGGCATAGTCCAAAGAGCAGAACTGGGGGTTCAGTGTTTAGAGAAACCCTCCATGTTTCTATGTATTCTGTTCAGTTCTGAATGAGCTTCCTATTTCCCTCACTTGCATAGTTTTGAAGTTTTGTTAAGGATATACAGGTAATTGCACTTGGTGATTAAATATGGAGAAATGAGTCACATCGTTTGACCAGCTATTGAACTGAATGATACAATATGATATATATTATTTTCATTTTTGTTCTGAGTAAAAAATTATTTGCAAACCAAACATGATGTGTTGGTTTAAGCCCTGCCGGGACCAGAGACCACGTTGCCGTTGCCCCTCCCCCACCCTCAGCCGGTCAGGCTGGCAGTGAGGCACAAACCCCGGGTTAAAATAAGAAGAAATTTAATACAACAGTGTGATAAACAGTCTGAACAACAACAGTAGCAATGATAACAACAATAAACAGCAATAACAGTGAACAAGACAAAAGATATACAGAGAAATACCACAAATGGTCACAGAACAGCTTCCTGCCACCGAGCCCGCCAAAGAGAAAGTAAAAAAAAAGTTTCCGCCTGGACCTGACCGCAGCATGGTATGAATAACCCGGCTGGAGATCCCTTCCCCCTCTCTCTCTGCTGGGGAAACTTAACCCTATCCTAGCTGAACCAGGACATAATCCACCCCTTTATTCTATACCATCTGCGTCATGTCCAACTGCCATTTAGCAGTTAACAATAACAAAATAACAATTTACAAAGGCACAGCACAATTCACGGCATGTTCTCACCCAGAATCAAGTCCCCCTGTGGTACACATTGGATCTCTCCATTGTCCTGCATCACCCACCAGGTACCCCCAGGTCCTTGGGCAAAAGCAATCCCGTGGATGGGTTTGCCTTTACCTTTGCCTAGCGCAGGACTAAACCAGACCGTTTTTCCCAATATATTCCTCATGCGCACCACAGGGACTTTATCCCCATCTACAGCACGTGGAGGTTTTGACTGAGCCGGGCCAGCTCGACTGGCAGACCCTCTTGTGTTGACTAGCCAGGTGGCCTTTGCTAGATGCATGTCCCAGTCTTTGAAGGTCCCACCTCCCAGTGCTTTCAATGTGGTTTTTAACAGCCCATTGTAGCGCTTGATCTTCCCAGAGGCTGGTGCGTGGTAGGGGATATGGCAGACCCACTCGATGTCGTGTTCTTCTGCCCAGGCATTTATGAGGTTGTTTCAGAAGTGGGTCCCGTTGTCTGACTCAATTCTCTCTGGGGTGCCGTGTCGCCACAGGACTTGGGTTTCAAGGCTCAGGATGGTGTTTTGGGCGGTGGCGTGGGGTGCTGTGTAAGCTTCCAGCCATCCAGTGGTTACTTCCACCATTGTGAGCACGTGGCGCTTCCTGTGGCGGGTCTGTGGCAGTGTGATGTAGTCGATCTGCCAGGCCTCTCCATATCTCTATTTCAGCCATCGCTCTCCATTTCTCTGGGGCTTCACCCGCTTGGCATGTTTGATTGCAGCACACGTCTCACATCCGTGGATGATCTCTGCAATGGTGTCAATAGTAAGGTCCACCCCTCGATCTCGAGCCCACCTGTATGTTGCATCCCTACCTTGGTGGCCCAAGGTCTCGTGGGCCCACCGGGCTATGAACAGTTCACCTTTGCGCTGCCAGTCCAAGTCCACCTGAGCCACTCTAAACTTAGCAGCTTGGTCTGCCTGCTGGTTGTGTCGATGTTCATCAGTGGCCCGACTCTTGGGTACATGGGCATCCACGTGGCACACCTTCACAACAAGGTTTTCCACACGGGCTGCAATGTCCTGCCATACTTCAGCAGCCCAGACGGTTTTACCCTTACGTTGCCAGTTGTTCTGTTTCCATTGCTGCAGCCATTTCCACAGGGTATTCGCCACTGCCCACGAGTCGGTGTAGAGACAGAGCCTCGGCCACTTTTCCCGCTCGGCAATATCCAAAGCCAGATGAACAGCTTTCACCTCTGCAAACTGGCTCGATTCACCCTGTCCCTCAGCAGCTTCATTGACCCGTCGTGTGGGACTCCGTACAGCAGCCTTCCACCGTCGACGTTTTCTCCCAGTGCGACAAGACCCATCAGTGAACAGGGCATATCGCTTCTCCTCATCCGGCAGCTCGTTATATGGTGGGGCCTCCTTAGCACGTGTCACCTCCTGTTCTGGTGACATCCCGGAATCTTTGCTCTCCGGCTAGTTCGTAATCACCTCTAGTATCCCTGGGCAGCTGGGGTTCCCTATTCAAGCCCGTTGTGTTATCAACGCAACCCATTTACTCCACATGGCATCGGTTGCATGATGCTTGGAGGAGGCCTTTCCTTTGAACATCCACCCCAGCACCGGCAGTCGGGGTGCCAGGAGGAGCTGTGTTTCAGTGCCGACCACCTCTGAGGCAGCCCGAACTCCTTCGTACGCTGCCAGTATCTCCTTCTCAGTTGGTGTGTAATTAGCTTCAGAGCCTTTGTATCCCCGGCTCCAAAAGCCTAGAGGTCGGCCTCGGGTTTCCCCAGGTGCTCTCTGTCAGAGGCTCCAGGCAGGGCCATTCTCCCCGGCTGCGGTGTAGAGCATGTTCTTAACCTCCTGCCCTTCCCGGACTGGCCCGAGGGCTACTGCTTGTTAGAAAAATACCACATGGCCAAAACCGAAATCAGGCAGACATTCAGAAGGCGCTGTGCCACAATCACACTGTCCTGTAGGCTCCAAGAATAGCTGAAACTCCCCAAAGCCGAGAGGATCTCTTCCCCTGGCTCACCCATAGAGGGGGTGAGACCCCTAACAAAAGCCCAAATGGCAAACAGGTACCGGCCCACCCCCCACCCCAGAGATACAAAGGCATTATAAGTATTCAATAGCCAGTATAACAACATAAGACCCTTTATACATTTTCCACCGATAACAAACACCACCACTGGGATTATACACTGGATATAAGGATTAATCCAGCCCCCCCATGCAAGCAAGTGGGCCAGCATTGCAAACATTTTCTTATCAAACAAATAGAAATACAAACAGAAAAATTACACCTAACAGATTGCTCTAACACACTCTGGTCAGGGTCTGTCCCTTTTTATTCTTATTTCAGCCCTCGAGCCCCACGCTGGGTGCCAATTAAAGGCATGGTGGTTTAAGCCCTGCCGGGACTGGAGAGCACATTGCTGTTGCCCGTCCCCTACCCTCAGCCGGTCGGGTTGGAAGTGAGGCACAAACCCCGAGTTAAAATAAGAAGAAATTTGATACAACAGTGTGATAAACAATCTGAACAACAACAGTAGCAATGATAACAATAATAAACAGCAATAACAGCGAACAAGACAAAAGATATACAGAGAAATACCACAAATGGTCACGGAACAGCTTCCCGCCACCAAGCCCACCAAAGAGAAAGTAAAAAAAAAATTTCCGCCTGGGCCTGACGTCAGCATGGTATGAATAACCCGGCTGGAGATCCCTTCCCCCTCTCTCTCTGCTGGGGAAGCTTAACCCTGTCCTAGCTGAACCAGGACACATGATCTTTAAGTTTCCCAAAGCTGCATTTTTAGCATATGGAATGTATATTCATATAAATAATTACTGGTTTCAGCAAGAAAAAATATTCAAATTTATCTTAGCTCAATCTTTTTCAGAGATAGTTTCCAACAAATATATATTCTACTCTTTAGAAAAATATAACATATTTAAGCTATTTGGATTCATTTCCCAGCATCAAGCATATTAAATCATGGTTGGAAATGCTACAGCTAAAGATCTACCATTCTTCTCGACCACTCCCTTCACATTATCAAAGTGCTCTTGAGAGATTAAGATGAAAAGTATACCCACTCAAGTATTAGACAGTTAACACTCTAAAAATGAGGCGACCGAAACTTTCCCATATATTTGATTGTCTTGACATTCTGTTGTAAACGCAGGTCTAGGTCTAGTCGAGGTTTAGTGCTTTTTGTTTGCATATTGTCTCCCACAACGTAGTCTTTTTCTCTTAAAAAAGAACTCCTGTGAACCAATGTAAGCAGTAATGAAGCAAAACCAGCTAAGCCCTGAGAATGAAGTACCAGCTGCAGAGAAATTAAGTGTTGGGAGAAAATTCATATTGCTAGAAAAATTAAGCATAGTACATGTTTTTTATTACTCAGGGCATTTCTTCCTTTAAAACAAATAGAAACCCTTCTATTTCAAGGTCATGATATTATACACAGCATAGGATTTTAGTAGTAGCATGACCACAAACTGGTCCAGTACAGAAGATTTGAGACTTTGGAGATTTTGTTTTCAATGGTTTGGTTTGTTATGGGTTTTTGTCACAGTCCTGTGAACTTTTCTTCACTTCAGCTTTAGTAAATCTTGAAAAAGAATCAAACTAAGACAAGAAACTAATACTTCAACATAATCTGAAATATCTAAAGCCATCCTAAAACATTTGATGACTTCACCTATGGTTGCTTTGGTTTCACATACCATTTATGTACCTGTATTTAAGTTAATCACACAGATTTTTATGTAACCAAATGTGCACATTAAATTTTAACATTTCTCTTCATTGACAATACATCATACACAGAATTTAGATGTTGTCACATCTTTTCCTATAACATGATCTTATTAACATCATGTCTACCAAATAATTTTCACTAAATTATTTTTTGTATAATCCAGCATGTAATACTTTATATGCTTTGCTTTTCTAAACAATATGACCTTTTATGAACAGTACAAAAAATGTGTATTTCCTATGGCTTTAGCACAGCTACAACAACATCAAGGTTAACTTAGGCTAATTTAGTATCCTCAGTGGTTTTTGTAGCCTACTGTAAACTCTGAAGAGCGTGTGTAGCTGTACTGCTACTGGATCTCCTCTTTGTGAACAGAGAAGGGCTGGTGGACAACGTGGAGGTTGGACGCCAACTAAGGAACAGCGATCAAGAAATAACAGAGTTCTCTATTCTTAGAGAGGTCAGGAGAGAGCTAAGCAGGACTTACATCCTGGACTTCAGAAGGGCTGACTTTGTCTTGTTAGTCTGCAATACACAGAAGGCAGCTTTCTCTTGTAGCTACACTCTGAGCCTTATGGATACGTACAAGGTTCATCAGAAATACTGCATTCAAGAAACTGCATCAGCACTTGATGTCTAGTTCTTCTATTAGACCCTTATATTCCTGTATAGATGTATTTCTGACTGAATAATATTTCAAAGAAAGTCAGGCATCACATAAGTTTAACTTCCATTGATTTCAATGACTAACATAAACAACAAAAGACAAATAAACATAAATCAACTTGCTACAAATGGAGAAAATAACATAAATGAAAATGTGGCAGTTACAATGCTTAACTCTTTGAAGATGTATAACAGTTCAGAACAAGAGTTTTATTAAAGATTTTTTTACAGTATAAGAAGTATTAAATATGAATTAGTAGGGTTATTTTACTATGGTCAACTGCTAATGAAATACAATCATCTTATTTTAAGAAAATATATGTGTTTAATAAAAAAGTATAAAGGTGAATAAAATAAACATAGCAGCCTCACATGAAGTATTAAAAGTGTGAGGATTATTCATATAAGATCCTGACAATGTCACTGAATCAATTATCTTGATATGTGACTGTCCTGGTTCAGCTAGGATAGGGTTAAGTTTCTCCAGCAGAGAGGGGGAAGGGATCTCCAGGCAGGTTATTCATACCATGCTGACGTCAGGTCCGGTATGGCAGCACGGGAAGCTTTCCTTTGTGGCTTTGGTAGCAGAAAGCACGCACGGCGGGCTGGGTGTGTTCACTGCGATATTTCTCTGTATATCTTTTGTCTTGTTTACTGTTATTACTGTTTATTGTTGTTATTATTGCTACTGTTGTTGTTCAGATTGTCATTTATCACACTGTTGTATTAAATCTCTTCTTATTTCAACCCCGGGGTATGTGCCTCACTTCCAGCCTATCTGACCTAAGGGTGAGGGAGGGACAACGGCAACGTGGTCTCCGGTCCCGGCAGGGCCCAAACCATCACAGTGACAAAATCAAAACACAAGTGCATGAGATATTGCACATCTGAAAAGAAACTCTCAGGCAATGGAAAAAGCAAAGTGATAACATAATAATTCAATCCCAGGAAGTCCATAACTGTTTTCTTCATTTAGAAGTTCTAGTATGGATAGAGACTAAACTAGTCTTCAGAACTTTTCAGATTTTAGTTTCAGTATTAAACCAACCTTAACAGTTGCATGTATTTGCAGAAACTTTCTGAGGAACTTTCACATACAGGTTCTGTAAAAGAAGTCCCTCAAAAAAACATTTCAGACAAGTTTCAGAAGATAAATTTCACAAAACAATCTGTGTGCTGCAGTGACAAAATGAAAAGGCAGTTGAACTTGCTCAAATTACAGGATGTACAAATATGGTACAGTTAATGAGATCGTCATCAGACACTGCTGCTACCATGCAGTTGCCTCATTAGGAATTTCAGCAGAAGATTGTTTTTCAGAACCACAGTTCAGCAGTACTCCAGAACAATGGTCTAGCAAGTTACTGTCTGAGAGGACAATTCCTTCTCTGTATCTATTCTATGGGGCTATTCACATATCCTGTGTTTTCACTATGTAAATGTATATAGTAGACTTCTGAGTTACAGTCAATGGAGAGAATAAAACACTTCTAAAGCATGATTTATTTAATTTTAAAGAGATATTGGAACAGACTCCATAATAGATTCTCTACAAGTGTCTCTTTTTTTCTCCATTGTCTTTAAATGAAACCCAGGTTGATTAGTTCAGATGTGGTTGTCTGCACTATGTCTATTTAAATTATTTGTATTTATTGCACTTCTGAAGCTTTCCATTTCCAATTCTTTCTTTCACAAAGTCCCACTTCACATTTCTAAAGATATTTCACTTGTCCTTTATTTTATTTTATTTCTCAATCTGCATACCACACATGTACCAGACTACTACATTGCTAAATGTGTAGGTTCCAGATCATCCTTAGTTCTCTAGGCCCAAAAATGAGCAGAGGAGATCATGCTTAGGGATAACTCCACCTGGTGCTATCTAGTGAGAGCCATATGCATAGCACTTGGTCCCAGGCCATCTCATGAATGCCTGTTGTGTTTACATGCTACCATGCTTAGGTGCTCCCTTCCTTATTTTGTTTTAGTGGTTGAAGGTGTCAAGATATTAGTAACAGAGACATTAGTGTGTACAGATAGAAATACAAGATATTTGCCTTGGGACTACTTTGGTTTAGAACAAGTCCTGACTCATTCAGATGTGCGCTGTCCTTCAGGCAGCATGTCATTCAGTCTCTGTGGAAGCAGCATCCACACAGACTCTCTTACCACCTTTACCTACAACTATCCACGGCTCTTTCTGGCCTCATTTTGAGCTGATGTCTTAAAGGTATAAAAGTCTTCTTCATGATACCATCCTTTTCTTAATCAAAGACTGTGTTTGCTTACATCTAGGGGAAGTTATTACTGGGCCTGTGACATTTATCTCTAAACAGATAAATATTCAAATATTTTAAAATGTTTATATGCTTTGATCCTTCAGAGTCCAAAACATATATATTCCCATGACTGATCATACTCCTGCCAGTGTAAGGTCCCAGACTGTTTCTGTGCAGCGTAAATATTTTAAAATTATACTGTAAGTGAATTTTTATGCAACATTTTGCTCTCTTTAGCTCATCTGGAGACATTTGTGCATAATTCTAAGCACTCAGTGTTTAGGAATGAATCATATCTCCAAATGTTCTCATTCAACTCACAAGTTTCAAAATACTTGTTCGAGACACAGACTTGAGAACAATATTAGGCAGGATTTTGATATTAAATGTCTCTTTAACATCCTAGAAGAGCACGACAATAATTGCTTTATTTCCTCACTGTCAGTGCATGCCTATTACAAGAATATCTGATTTTCTTCATTAGTTGAAGCAAATAGCAGAATGTCTGCATCACAGTCCTAGTGCCTCACAATGTAAAAACAGCCCACAGGATCTAATGCAGCATACTCCAAAAGTGAGAGCCTGAAGTCCTGTCTAATTATTTTTAAAGTTGACACGTTCACTGACAACAGTGTTCACAATTACATAATCATTTCATCTAGAACTCTACTTTCTATGGTCAGAATCTACTATCTGCATCATTAATTATCTAAAAGAACCCCATTATTCTAAATTTTGTCTTCTTCCTACCTTAAACATCCTAAAAATATGTTTTCTACCAAACTCAGATGCCCTGTTCCTACTCATCTTTCATGAATAACAGGAGACATTCTGTCTTATAGGTAGTTTACATACCTGGAAATGATTAACTTAGAAATGCAGTGTAATTGAAGATGCCTCATTTAGATTATTGCCCATTCTTTTTTTTTTTTTTTTTTTTTTTTTCTCTTCAGACAAATGCTTTATGTAGCAGAGTACAAAAGTGCAAATGGAAAACCCAGCACTTGTACATCTTTGTCTTTGGTTTCTATTTCTGAAATACTAATCTTCATAGTCAAAAAAAATGAAATAGCACATCTAGAAATATGTGTCTGGCTTCTGAGACTGTGTCCTCTGACTGTCAATTTTATCTTTTTTAAGGCATGTAATACTCTTGCTCGGAAGGGTGCTCATGTCAGTCTAGGCTGACCTCTTTTTTTCATTTGTCAATAACTTGCCAATGGCTTAGTGTGCACCTGCTAAATGAGTTTCCTTTCAGAGAAGTTTGAAGATGAGTGAAGTTGCCAGATGGCCATTTAACTTAAAAGCTGTCTCTGACTGAGGCCAAAAACAACTGGCAAAACAAAGAGAGGAATTGTCCACACTGAATACACAAGCAGATACAGGACAAGCACCACAAGAACTCTTTCCGAAAGGAAAACACACAGGTCAGATAAGAGAAAAATGGGGGCCAGAACAATTAGTGTGATATAACAATGCGACCTATTATGATGGTTCTATCAGAAGTGGCGGTTTCTACCTCCTCTCCTGCCTCACTATTGTATTATCTGCACTTCTTACTTAAATTATAGCTTACTGGAGATAAAGATTTTATACACTTTTTCTTTCACCAGTTAGTTGGTGGCTATATGATATTAGAACAAACATGACTATAAAAGTGGGTTGTTAGAGCTCTTGAACTGTACCGGTGCATGTAGTACTGGGAAGATGAGACTCATGGCAGCATAGAACAGTTAGACTCGAATATTTCCCAAATCAGTTAACAGTCCTGTTTTCAGCGAGGAAGGCTCACAGAGCAGTGTTCAAAGTACCCTCAGTGCTAAGGGCCTTGTCAGTTCTTCTGTGTCTGGAAGTTGGACAAGATGTGAATACTTGAGGTACTTTTTAAGACTCTATCCTCGTTGAGAATGAGGAAGCATTTTAAAACACAAAGTTCCAGTCTATTCAATTATCTCATGTGCGCTGAGGAACTTAAACTCCAAACTAATAAAGAAAATAATATTATTAATATTTCAAAGAGATGCACGTTGTCTCCCTCTGTTTTCTGATCTTTTTGTGAGTTAAAAGGCCTAAAATCTTAAATTCCTGTTAAAGCAAGATTTCTTAGTTCAGTTTCCAGGATCACAGCCATGCCCTTCCTTAGTTATTAGTAACTGGTGTGAAGTTACATATTTTTCAAGATTCCAGAACTTGATACAAGATTTCCATATAAATAACCTCTAGGTTATAAGTAAAAACAATTATGAGGAGCAGTGCAAGTTATATGCTTAGTTCATAGTATAAAGCAATGTTTAATAGGTAGCTCTAGTAACTATCCTTCCTCAAGAGCCAGGCTTGTGTCTTGTTTTACAAAAAACCTCCTCAGGTCTAATTTTTATACATATTGTAAAAGATGGAACTATACTCATGAAAACTTCATATCTTCCATAGATGGCAGCTTATTTAGCTTTGTAACAATATAACCAGAGGCTTGTTCCTTCCCCAGAGTAGTTCATTACTGAAAGGAACAAAATTATCACAGCCACCAATACTCTTGGCTTTGGTGTGGGAGGCGGGAAATTAATTTAGTCTATTTTCATTGACATAGAAAAATGATTGGAAGATAAAATAAGAAAACCGAAGACAGCTGTATTTTTTCCTGGTTACTTTCTTTTCATTTCTGTCAAACTTTTTCAGTACAAACAGAAATCAGTTTTAAGAAGAAAATAGGAAGAATTATTTCTAAAGTAAGTAGCAGGTATGTTTATTTCTTTGTTATTTCTATAAAAAGACAATTTAAATTATTAATCATACTGTGGTGTATCAGTATTCATTTACAATTTTATGTCTTATGTAATGCTGCCACAGACTAGTTAAGAAATACTGAAAACATAGTCAGTTATATAACTTAAGGCAAACATAACTTTTATTCAATTCAATTTTTTTCAGAAGATATATTTCTTATCGTTACAAATTTCTTAAAGGAATTGCTGAGAAGATTATCTTTTGAAAAGAGGACGGCTGATTTTTTTCTCCTCACATAATTCTGAGTTTTGACCAGCTTTGAATTTAATTCTCCAAGTTGAATCAACAAGCATGGCAGCAACCCCTAAAAGCTTTTGGAAAGTGAGGCAATTTAAATAACATGCAGAACCACTCATCACATTGTGTCATCTCTCGCATCTTACTTACATCAGTCTCATACCATACTGGAGAAAGGAGTGGGATAGCAGTGGTTGTGAGAGAGAGAATTAAGGGGATGAATTATGTAGCTGTTAAAAACATGCAGTTCTCATAACTTCGCTGAAGTCTTTCTTAAAGACTTTCCTTAAAAAAGGCTTTGATCTTATTTACTTCCCTCCAAGCCTTAGAAAGGGGGGAAAACTCTTAAAAGAATAGACAAAGAAATAGTAGCACTTAATTTGTACTTGCTGCTGAAATCTCCAAAGTGACTTACAAACATTGACTAATTATCACAAGATCATTTTGGAAGGAGATGTGTATGTCTCTATGCTAATAAAACCGTTAAAAAACTACTCCCAGAGTTAAATATCTTGACTCAAGTTGAAAGAAAAAAATAGTCAGGGAATTCAAAAGTTAAAGATTCATAGGTATTCATCCACATCCTGCGTTTAATCTAAATTCAGTTGTGAAAGTAGCTTGTAATTAGCAGAAAAAAGAATACTGATTACTTTGTTGATAAACTGTATTGTCACAGAAACTTTCAATTATACATTTTGAAAATTTCCATAAATTTAATTTATTAGAAATATATATATTTTTATTTATTTATTTCAATACAGGGGAGATAAGGCTCCCATTCCCCTCTGTGCAGAACAGAAGAGTCTTTTCAGCAGCTAGAAAGTTGATATGTCGGGTTAATGTTATCTCCTTTTCCTCCAGAGAATGTCAGGGAGTTACCACATGCAAACCAACAGGTTAGGAAATCGGCGGTTGAGCAGAATTCAAAGAATCCGTGAAGTTGCTCTAAAACACTATGTGTGTCACCTCCATTTATCTACACATGCTTCTTATGCTGGGTGTCAAAAGAATTTGTATTTTGATGTCAGGCTGCCCTTTTGTTATGGAAATTGTTTCATCATGACAAAGGGAGGAGGTGTCCTTAACACTGAAATACTCTGCCACCCATATGGCATTACTACTTGCCACAGAAATCAAAGGGAGATAAAATAGACCTTTAACCGTGAAAAAAGACCAGACCTTTTAGGAAGCTCTGTTGGTCCACAGGAGATTCCATGGAGACAAACTCTCAGCTTTCCCTACAACAGAGACATCTTCTCCTGCAGCTGCATGTAGATCTGCACTTCAAAGGCCACAAGAGAAAAGAAGGGAGAAAAGAGAAAAAAAAAGAAAAAAAAAAAAAAAAAAGAGATTTTAAAGAACTAGGAAGTGTCTACATGGAAGGGATATCTTAGACTTTCTCTTTGTTTGTCAACTCCACAACTGAAGACTCCGAGAGGTGACAACTGTGCATTTTATATCTACAGGGTATCTGATATGTGAAGGGTGATTATTACTGCTTTTTGTGAGCTTTTGAGCTACTAAAGTCTTTCTCTGAAGTGAAAGGGAAATAATCATCACCCTTCACCGATGAGATTTTATTTTTTTCTGCAAGAAACCGTGTCTTCATAAAAGCCCACATTTTAAGTCTGAATTAATAAGCACATCAGCTTCAGTCAGTCAGCTTTTATTTCTGCTTGCTAGCACTAAGGAGGAATGCTAGCCTTTATCTCTCCCACAGAAGGAGGCCAAGCTCTTCGGCAGAAGCAGATGTCCTATGGAACATCAGGAATGTACACGTCACAGGGAATAGCAACTCACAAGTTCTTGGAGCTCAAACTTTGCCATTAGCTGAAAGTATTTGAAACTTTGAATGCTTCTTCATATTAAAAATAGTAACCATTTTTAAAGATCTTTTTCCAAAATTGGCCCTTCCCCCATGTCTTGGAGACACAAGTTTCCATTTAAAATTTGCATATTAAAGTTATATGATTCCTGTGATGCTTCTGACAACTGTTTTTTATAAAACACATATAATTTTTAAGACTCTTTATTAACTGACCTGGGAAAAAACAGTGCACAGCTATAATTTAACCCCTTGATGTCCACTCAATTAGACACTAATTTTCTGGGCGACATTTCTAAGGAGTGTTGTGCATTGTTAAAGGTGCCTGGATTGCATATGAAGTTCTGCACAGTATTATTTTATATTTCTGAAGTACTACTGGCACTGAATGTTGTATTAATACATTAACACACTGAGAATCATATTATCCCTGACTCAAAAGACACTGCACTTACATGTTTCTAATTTGAAAATGGTTGTAAGCTATAAAATTCAGAGTATGCTTTCAAGACTCTAATCCCTCAAAGAGTGCTGGTAACACTGTACCTCACAGAGTGCAAGTAGTATATGTTTTGAATAATTTACGCTTTATACATGAAATCGAATTGTATTAACTTCACTGAATTTAGGATCTATCTTCCCCAACACTTAATACTATTGTCTTCACTCTGTAAGTCTTATCTGGATGATGTCATGTTTCTATTCTTATTTTAGTTAGCCATTTGCTGTTTTAAACATTTAACAGCTCTAAATGCACTTAGGAGTGTGGAGCTATGTTTTCAGGATCTTAAGTTTTTGCCATGCTGCCCACTGAAAATGTAGGCACTGATTCATAAACTTTGTAATCTGGGCTGGCCTATAGGTTACACTTAGTCATTTGTTCTGAAATCTTCATACTGCAAAACATCATTTTATTCCACAAATGTCCATTTGTAATCATCAGAAAACCGTAACAATCTATCATATTAATGGCAAGCTTACCCCTCTTTGACACTTAGAAAGCAGTGAAATGTGTTGGACATATTCACAGGCAATTTCCCTGCTACAGAGCTGCTCCTGAAAGCTGCGCACTTGAAGTACCCAGGCTGGATTGCCTTAACACTGCAAGACCCAAAGTAAGCTTGAGAAACCCGCAGGTGCTTCCTTGCTGCACATAACGTGTCTTTCCCACAAGATACCCCAAAGCCTACAAAGCTTAAATATGATGAAAAGTTGTGGGTCAAGATAAGGACAAGGACATCAGTCACCAATTACTTTCTCTGGCAAAACACTTGTCTTTAGAGAAATTAATTTAATTTATTGACACACACAGAGAAAAAGAGTAGAACAATGAGAAAGAAAACAAAACTAAAACCACCTCTCCCTCCCCGCTGCCTCTTTCTTCTAGGCTCAACTTCATTCCTGAGTCTTTTACCTCCTCCCCACCAAGTGGCACAGAAGGAATGAGGAATGTGCATTGTGGTCAGTTCATAACACTTTGTCTCTGATGCTCCTTCCTGCTCACAATTTTCCCCTACTCCAGCATAGCGTCCCTCCTACAGGAGACAGTCCTTCATGAACTCTCTAATGTCGGTACTTACCATAGGCTGAAGTTATTCAAAGACTGTTCCAGAGTATGTCCTCTTCTCTTGGTACAGTTCTTCAGAGCGGATTCCTCCAGTCTGGGTCCCCCACAGGGTTACAGTTCCTGCCAGAAAACCTTCTCCTGAGCGCACTCCTGTCCATAAGACACAGTTCCTGTCAGGAGCCTGCTCTAGCATGGAATCTCTATGGGCTGCAGAGAACATCCACCTGCTCTGGTTTCCTCCACAGTTTTCAGTGTGGGTGTCTGCTCCACTGTGATCTTCTCCACAGGCTGCAGGGGACTCTCTGCTCCATTGTCTGGATCACCTCCTCCACCTCCTTCTTCACTGACCTGGATTTCTGCAGAGCTGTTTCTCTCACATAATCTCATTCCTCTCTCCCAGTTACTGCACAGCATTTTTGTCCTTCATTAAAAATGTTATCATCACAGAGGCACCACCACAGTTCCTGATAGGCTCAGCTTTGGCAGCAGCAGATCCCTTTTGGAGACAGCTGAAACTTTGTCCAACGTGAGGGCAACTCCCGATATTTTCTCAGAGAAGCAACCTCTTCAGCAACCCCACCCCCGCTACCAAAACCTCATCCCATGAACCTAATACACAGTAGAATTAAAAAAAAGTCCCATGGTAATGGGTGAGATTCTCAGATGTCTAATGTGATTGCTAGGTGCTTTTTTCCAAGTACACATTTTGCAGATTTACCAATCTTTATATTTATGAGCTAAACAGATTGAAATGTGGCTAGTTTAGCAATTCAAAGTTGTGACATACATGGGAAGAAATTTTGTCTGGGAAAAACAGGAAGTATTGAAAAGGAAAACCAAAAGAAATATAAGCAGGAAAGAATGCATGATACTAGTAAGCAGAGTTCAAATGAAAAGTGATAAACATATTTGTAAGATTTACTATTGGTCATAAATGAACATCCACCCTCTTGAAAAAATGCTCTACTGTCTTCAGAACTGAAACTAGGCCTTCCTTTTTGTTAGATAATGATGAAACCAATAATATATATTTATAATTTATTGCATTATGTGTCCAGATCAGAAGAGCTTTAAAACTTAGGCCTTTCAAACAATTAATAATGACTAAGGACTAATGATGAATGACACCTGATACCTCCATGGTTTGCCTTTTACCATTTTGCTACCCCTACTAGCTAGCAAAAGTACATGTGCAAGGGGACTAAATTAATTTGACCTCTAAAAGAAATTACTACTTAACACATTTGCTAATTGTTAAATATTGGTCAACAAGTGTACATCACCAGTGTCACACTGTGCAATATTCATTGCAAACAGAAGTGAAGGAAAATATGTTTATATTTAGAAATAAAAGACCTTTCTGTAAATAGGAGAATACTCAGTTCAAGTTTATTCAAATGAAATGCACTGAAGAGTTGAAATATTTTTGTATATGCAGTAGATCTACATACAGAGGGAAACTCTCCATGGCCAAAATTCTGCCTTTGAAAAAATATCATGTCAGAACAATAAAGAGAAAATCCAGAGCTCTATAGTTTTCTGTCAGACCTTTTCACTAAGGGAGTGTCACTCTAAAGAAGCAAAATACCTTTCTCAAAACCAATATTTCTTTTTCATTAATTTTTAGTAGCTGCTGCATAACATTTGGAACTTATTATAAAACAACTCAAAAACTGTCAGAGGTTTACAGTTGTTACCACATTGTGTTCTAAAGAAGAGAAAAAGAAAATGCTGCAGAAAATAGGTAAGATATAGGAACACTAATAACTTAGTTGAGAACTAAATGCACAAATCTATGTTTTAAATCTTCCTTTTTTTTTTTTTTTAACAGAATAAGACAAGTAATCAGCTAGAGATAAGTCAAGAGCAAAGATAACTTGTTTCTCAGTATGTCAAGGAAAAACTATAAATACAAGGTACTTCAACAACAGAACAAGAAATAGAAAACAGTCTTTGGAGTTGCTTACGGCAAGACAAGACACCCCATCAGAGAAATCAATTCCTCAGCAATTCAGAAGTATTCACCAAAAAAAACCCAGAAACACAGCCCACTATAAATTCTTTTTACCTGAATATTCTGTGACTCTTGAAAAATCTAAGAAGTTAAATTCATATACTGAACAATAAGAGCTATACATAAAATTGGACAAATCTGGTTTTCTAATTTTCTCAGTTTTGAAGTAAGCTCTCATTAAGGATATCTTAAGTTAATGGTGAACCCCCTTGACTTATTTCTCCTAGTCATACACAGAGTCCTGAACTGAGTCCTATTCAGACAAAACATGCCAAAATATATTTTCCCTTCATGATCTGGAAATAAATTGAACTTCAATGGAACAAATTAATGGAATCTTTTGCAATTTCACTTTCATCTTTATTTCCCATTTACTTAGGTGAGACAAAGAGACAAAAAATAGCAATAAAATGTATTTGGCTGTTGCTAGCATTTTGGCTTAACTGAGCGATAAAAGTCTGACAGCTATGAAACACGTGTGAATATTCTCGATAAATATCTTACCTTGTTTTATAACCTCATTACTTCTCTCTGTGCAGGTAAAAATTGCACTGGCTTCAGCACAGCTACAGTAGTGCAGATATGAGCTTAAAAATTTGTTCATTGAAGGTTTGTCTTCTCATGCAACCAGATGATTTTATAGTTACAGATATGTTTAAGACCTAAATCTGCAGATATGAATGGCCTTATTAACACAAGTTTCCATTTCTGACTAAAGTAGATTAGCCACACAGAAAAATATGGTGTCAGGACTTCAGTTTTCCAAATCTAATTTCCGTCTGAAAGATAGAAGCATTGCTTCTTTACAAGGAAAACCACTTTGATCAATGGTGTGGATTACAAAGGATGGACTAGGAAGGAGACAGAACAAACGGAAGTGTTTCAGAATAGACCTTCCTGTTCCTCTTCAAGATGACTGATTAATGCTGACCAGTCAAAGCAATACGGTGGTTGTGCATTTTTGGCTTCAATTTCATAATCATTTCACTATTCAGTGCTGGAGGATGCAGAGAGACACACCTTACTTCTACACTGTGATCCATCATGTCATAGGGCCATGACCTGAAAATACTGGAGGTGTGACTGACTATTTGCATTAAGAATTTTATTTTTTTTTTCCCTACTGCGATCAAACTGGCAATACCTTAATAGTTTGTCTTTCTTAGTTCACCTCCATTTCAGCAATAATCGGTCAATTACTTAGACTAGAACTAGATAGGCTTGATAGTTATTTATAATGTGTACCTAATGCCCGGTGTGGGCCAACAGCCATGTTAATAAATGTAAAAGCCGTGAGATATCAGCGAAAAATGTAGAAACAATATGACTAGAGCCTGATAACCCAACATAAGGCACTTAGAGAATCACAGAATGACAGAATCATCTATGTTGCAAAAGACTTTGAAGAACACCTAGTCCAACCATTAACCCAACACTGACAGTTCCCAACTACACCATATCCCTCAGCGCTATGTCAACCTGACTCTTAAACACCTCCAGGGATGGGGACTCCACCACCTCCCTGGGCAGCCCATTCCAACCCCTAACAACCCGTTCTGGAAAGAAATGCTTCCTAATATCCAGTCTAAACCTTCCCTGGTGCAACTTGAGGCCATTTCCTCTTATCCTATCGCTTGTTACTTGGTTACAGAGGCTCATCCCCAGCTCTCTGCAACCTCCTCTCAGGTAGCTGTAGAGGGCGATGAGGTCTCCCCTCAGCCTCCTCCAGAGTAAACTCCCCCAGTTCCCTCAGCCGCTCCTCGTACGACCTGTGCTCCAGACCCTGCACCAGCTGCGTTGCCCTTCTCTGGACACGCTCGAGTCATTCAATGTCCTTTTTGTGGTGAGGGGCCCAAAACTGAACACAGGAATCGAGGGGCGGCCTCACCAGTGCCGAGGACAGGGGTCAGATCCCTTCCCTGTCCCTGCTGGCCACGCTATTGCTGACACAAGCCAGGATGCCATTGGCCTTCTTGGCCACCTGGGCACACTGCTGGCTCCTGTTCAGCCGGCTGTCAGTCAACACCCCCAGGTCCCTCTCTGACTGGCAGCTCTCCAGCCACTCCTCCCCAAGCCTGTAGCGCTGCTGGGGGTTGTTGTGGCCCAAGGGCAGCCCCCGGCATTTAGCCTTATGTGAACTCCTCCAGTTGGGCTCAGCCCATGGCTCCAGCCTGTCCAGGTCTCTCTGCAGAGCCTCCCTACCCTCGAGCACATCAACACTCCCACCCAAAGTGGTGTCATCTGTAAACTTACTGAGGGTGCACTTGATCCCTTTGTCTAGATCATCAAGAAAGATGTTAAACAGGACTGGACCCAACACCAGTCCCTAGGGGACACCACTCATGATTGGCCACCAACCAACAGGATTTAACTCCATTCACCACAACTCTTTGGGCCCGACCATTCAGACCGTTTTTTACCCAGTGAAGTGTGTGCCCATTCAAGCCACAAGCAGCCAGTTTCACCAGGAGAATGCTGTGGGAAATGGTGTCAAAGGCCTTGCTAAAGTCAAGATAAACGACACCCACAGCCTTTCCCTCATCCAATGAGTATGTCGCCCTGTCGTAGAAGGAGATCAGGATTGTCAAGCAGGACCTGCCTTGCATAAACCCATGCTAACTGGGCCTGAGCATCTGGTTGTCCCACATGTGTTGTATGATGGTACTCAGGATGAGCTGCTTCATCACCTTCCCGGGCAGTGAAGTCAAGCTGACAGGCATGATCCTTGGGATCGTGCTTCCCATCCTTCTTATAGACAAGTGTCACATTGGCCAATTTCCAATCTTTCAGGACCTCCCCGGTCAGCCAGGATTGTTGGTAAATGATGGAAATCAGCTTGACGAGCACCCCAGCCAGCTCCTTCAGCACCCTCGGGTGTATCCCGTCTGGTCCCATAGACTTGTGTGTGTCTGTGTGACGCAACAGGTCACTGACTGTCTCCTCCTGGTTTGTAGGGTGGTGTTCTCCCAGTCTTTGTCTTCTGGCTGAGGAGGCTGGATTCCCTTTAGTACAACTAGTCTTACTATTAAAGACTGAGGCAAAGAAGGCATTAAGCACCTCAGCCTTTTCATTATTGCTAATTACCATGTTTCCTCCTGCGTCTAGCAGGGGATGAGACTCTCCCTTTCTTTTTTTCTTTTGCTGTTGACATATGTCATATTTCTTGTTGTCCTTGATTGCTGAAACAGATTAATTTCTGGCTGAGCTTTAGACCTCCTGATTTCCACCCTACATAGCCTCACAGCATCTTTGTAATCACTGTGTGTGGCTAGCCCCTTCTTCTAAAATTTGCAAACTCTCCTTTCTCCCTGAGGTCCAGCCAAATTTCCTTGTTCACCCAGGATGGTCTTCTCTGGTACCAGCTTCTCTTACAGCACCTGGGGACTGCCTGCTCCTGTGCCATTAAGACTTCCTTAAAGATCCAGCCTTCCTGGATGCCTATACTCCTCAGGATCGTCTCCCAAGGGATCCTGTCAAACAGGTGCCTAAACAAGACAAAGACAGTCCTTTGGAAGTCCAGGATGTCAGTCCTGCTCCCCACTGTCTTGGCCTCTCTAAGATCCTTGTACATGAAAGGGAGAAGAAGGAAGAGCATTCTCTGGTTTAGAGTGCCATACAATAATATTATTAATCATCTCTCTTTGCCTGTATTAATTTCCATATGTCTTGATGTTTACCTTTTAATTTCTGGTTCTTGGAAACCAAGACCAAAACAACAGAAACAAAATTCAGTAGTGAGAATGTGCTACACTGCAATGCCTTTTCTACCACGACCTGACATTAAGGTATCTTCAGTTCTTTCATACTATAAAGCATGTTACCACAGATTGTACTTGCATGTGCACATTCTCATCAGCTATTCTACTTGTCTGCTTCATGCACTACTGCCTTCACCTTGTTGTAGTTTAAAAATAACTCATAGCAAAGGTGATACTTATTACACTTTTATGATATAATGGACTTAACTGGAGCACCTGTCCTATGACAGTCTTAGAGAGTTGGGGTTGTTCAACATCAAGAAGAGAAGGCTCTGGGGAGACCCTATAGCAGCCCTCCAGTACTTAAAGGGGACCCACAGGAAAGATGGGGAGGGAGGGACTCTTTATCAGCAAGTGTAGTGATAGGATGAGGGATAATTGGTTTATATTAAAAGAGGGTAGATTTAAATTAGCTATAAAGAAGAAATTATTCACAATGAGGGTGGTGAGACACTGGCACAGGTTGCCCAGAGAAGCTGTGGATGCCCCCTCCCTGGAAGTGTTCAAGGCCAGGTTGGATGGGGTCTTTGAGTGACCTGGTCTGGTGGAAGGTGTCCCTGCCCATGGCAGGGGGCTTGAATCCAGATGATCTGTAAGGTCCCTTCCAACCCAAACTATTCTATAATTCAATGATAATATGATAAGTCTTGTAAATTTGAATGATGGATGAAGAATTAGCACACATTATTTAAAATATAATTACAACACTGGTGGAATAGACATCCCTGTTTACCTGAAAGTTTATTCACCTAGAAAGTATTTTCATTACAAATACTCTATCCTTCTTCCTTCTCTGCTTACTCTAACCATGCACACTTACTACAGCCAAACAAGCACACTTCCTGCAACTAGCTGAGAAAGAGTGCACTTCTTACATACAGTATCGAGAAATAGACCTGCCTTTCCTATGGGATCTTAATCCCCAGCTGTCACAATGACAGTGACAAATGTCATGCTTTAGTGGAATGGATTCAGAAAAAGCCTTTTTTGAGTTTTGTGCACAGAGGTATTTCACTACTGTGATACTTATAAAAGGTTATTAAATAAATGAGTCTTTGAATGGACCGATCTTTTAAATTTAATAAATAACAGAGTATTACTGTTTCCTCATTATTTAGGGTTTTTATTTTACACTATATTTCATCTTTTTGGAACCCTGACACTGCAAATAATCCAGTTGCTCAAAGTTATTGTTCAGTTAACTAGATCTACTGTACTGCAAATATATATGCATTCATATGTGTATAATCCCTCTTCGATAAGAAATTTTTTAAATTATTATGAACATATTGTCAAATATAATCTTAATTTAGCTAACAGCTATAAGGTAGTAATTTTTCATTCTTGTCTCCATCTCTCTCTAACTCAAACATTAAATTTGTCTATTGTATTTATTTCAGAATACATTACAGAGAAGTATTTTTGTGGGGTTTTCCTATTTTTCAGCTAAACAATAAAAATATGCTCGTGTTTCAGAACAGAACTAAGACTCACAAAACTTCACTGACTTTTCACTCTGACAACTTGATCAGGAAACTTATGCTTCTCAGATATTTGGTTCTAAAAGTTCATATAATACAATTTATATGCTCTGTTTATAGTTTGTTTTGATCTTGTAAGTTCCCAAGAGACTCACTGATGATTTTTTTTTTCAGAAAAAGAGAACATTATTAATGTCAATAAAATAATAAACTAAAATAAAAGAAAGCAAAGTTCATCAGAAAATTCAGGTTTTATTAAAGCTGGAAAAAATATTAGGAAAAATCATACATTTTCAATATAAGAAATCACTTTTTCATCAAAATAATAATGAACATGACTCAATCAAATCCACTTGTAGTACCTATTTATAACTCAAATAAATAAAAAGTTCAGATATCTAAATCAGATGCCATTCTTTTTGTATATGTAAATCCCCCAGTCTCCTATTTAATCTCTGCAGTATTTTAAATTAACATAATCTCTTCTCTTTCAGATATGAATGGACTCAAGCTGCTGCTCTCTTCATAGTGTGTTTTCCAATACCTCTTTCCCTTTTGATTTTTGTTTCATTCCCAGAGGTGGCTCCACTTCTGTGCTTTTGTAAATATTTGAGCTGAACATTTCTACATAAATTTGTATAACTATAAAATATGTTATTTTTCAAGGGAAAGTGACAAAATTGTATGTGTTGAATGAAGTATAAGATGCAAATATAAGGCTGGTGAGTACAACTGTGAAAAATTTAACTCCTGCTTTCAGCACAACAATAACCATACTTTCTCTGAATCAAATAGTAGTTTTATAGTAAAACCTATTTGAACAGGATTTAGCATCATGTATTTCAGAAATGAGTTTACTGTTAAACACAAAGGTGTTTTGAGGTTTTGTAGTGAATAACTTTTAATTATTTGAGTGGTATTGTTGGTTGGTTATGTGAAGAAAACTTGTTTTCTGACATAATAAAATAACATCGCTATTAGCTTAAACAAAGGTTATATTAATATTTTCATGCTGTTTGGCTTTATTAACCCTAAATCCATAAAATGCTATTAGTTGTACAGCTCTTTTTTAACAGAAATCAGAATAATGATTCTTGAAACAAACATCAGGTTGAGAGCAAAAGAATAAAAATCACACTCAAGTTCTGGAAAAACTGTTTCTCAGAAAAACAAAAAAGTAGTCTTGCATTTAGATGGAAGTAATAAAAAATATATAAAATCATGCCTATTTCTGTGGAAGAACATTCCCTTGCACACCGTGTTTATACCAAAACTAAGTTCATCCTTAATTTTCATACTACAGAAAAATATAACCTCAAGTAGTTAAAATAATAATGTTACTATGAATCTGTGCATGTGTTCCATCTCACCTGAGTTCAGATGTTTATTCGAAAGGAAAGAGACACAATTATGCATACCCATCATGTTTAACTAGTTAGCATCTCTACCTGGGCTCCAGACCAGGCACCAAAATAGTGCAGGTGTCCTGTAAATCCTGTTTTATCTCTGTCAGTCCCATCCTGAAGCCTTTGGTACCAACACTAGGTGCACAGCCTTAGGCTGCAGAATCACTTCTTCAAACGTTTGCGTCACAGAGATAGGATTCAACTTGAGAACAGACAACAAATTTAGGCCTGTGTAGGAAGGTATCAACAGATGAATCAGGTATCTAACCTCAATAGAGATGTAGTTAAGACAGATAATGTAATCTAGAGAGCTATCAGATAACCCTAAAACAGTTTCCTACTAATCAGTTTGACCTCCTAAACATAAGCTTTTAGTAATACTTCATTTTAAGTGACACAATACATCCTGTCTGACCTTTACTGGTCTCCAATAGATCCTGTGTTACTTCTGCTATACTGACATCCTGGACACAATACTGTATCACAAATATCATTGGATTCCTCTGCTTAGGGAGTGAAACCAAATTTTTAAGTTTGTTAAGGTAATTTAAGTAGATTGATAGCATGAGCATCATGTCATTTAACCTGCAGATTCTTAACTCTTCCTCTTTTGAACAGTGAGGTAGTTAACTGAAGAAGGGATATGCTTCACAGGAAGATTACTTACTACTTTAGGTGAGATACTTCGCAGAGCCTTCTTACTCTTAATATACAAATATCATCTTTTATATGCTTGAGAATACTGAAGGACAGTTTACAGAAGCTTTGAGCTTGTATTTACTGTATACATTACTGGTTGTTAATAAACTATCCAAGACATTATTCGGTCATCATTGAAATACTAAACTCACTGCTCTACAGAAAATATTTCTGATTCATGACATACAAACTCTTTTTCCTATTTGTATATAGTTTCCATCTCACAATGGACCTGTTTAGAAATTGTTACCGCTAGTCACATTGCTGAGATGTTGGTTCCTTTCAGCCAACCAAGTTGAAAGTTAATTAGCTGGCTCGGTTTGACTATTGCTCTCAGTTTTATCTGTTTAAAAAATTAAGCTCACTGTCTTGCTCTCTCTGAAGACAAACATGGAAATTCCAGAATGCAATTTATTCTACCTTATCTTAAAAAACCAGAACACATTAAACTAAGAGTAGCACTATTCCCTATATTTATCTTAAAATTGCAGAAATCAAGATACTATTTGTTTTTGTCTCATACTTTAGCTCTATTTAGTCTTAAAGTTCCAATATTTGCATCTAGGCAGAGCATAAATTAATTTTGCTTAAAAGAAAACCAAAGAAATGGCCTAAATTGTAAACTATAGGGGAACTTTTTACAGTAGTTAAGAACTTAAGTTGGGTGAATAAGATTTTCCTCTGGAGGTTCACATAGGCATTTATTCCCCTGCTGTGACAGTGAAGATAAATTAGACATTTCCTTTAAGATGTTTTCTTCTGTAGAGATCAAGAATTTGGGTTTATATCTGCACAATAAATATGTCCCATTAATAAAAAATAAACTAGATTAGATTGAGGGGAATCATGTTTTAAAAATCTTGGCGACTTTAGACCTAGTGTCTTTGTTGTAACTAGCTGCTTAAAATTAATAAGTTTTGTTAGTTTCACTTTTTTTTTTTCCCAACACAGAATGTTATTTCTGGTAATTTATATAGGTACATACCACAAATCAACAACAGTGTGAACATATCCGTGACCATACGGTCTACATCTTTTCAAGGGGCATCAAGAAGACTCTGAAAGTCAGCATACATACCTTCAATTTCTGGATATTTTAAAAATTTCACTGATAATACAGATGGAAACAAATGTTTCTTTTTCTAATGAAGAGCTAAGAAGCTTTACAATGATGTTCAGCAAAGTTTATAAAACCTTCAAAAGACTAGCATAGATGCAACCCTTTCAGAAAACTCAAAACACACAGCAAAACTCAAAATGTCCTAGCTCCTAGAGGTGATCTTTAAAAAGTCTGATAATTTCATTGATGGAGACCACAGAGACCAAAAGATTAAAAAATTTTAGTTATGGTTTAAGGAACTTAAATCTCCATAGACAGTCTGGGCAGAGCAAGTAAACTTTGAGGCTAAATATCTGTGATTTAATGGATTTCGAAGTTTTAGCCACAGCTGACTGAAAACCTCTATAAGATACATCATTTAAATATTGTAAAGTTTTTTTGGAAATTCCAGAGCCTAAACACATGTTTTTTCAAGGAGCTACAGGTGACGAATGGGAACTATAGTTTCACCATCTGAAGTGTTCAGTAGCAACACTTTTGTCACAGTGCCTACCACTTGGCTTCTCACACCGACACTGTTGTATGACACCTCCCAGTTATGCCAAAGCAACTATTTCTCAGTTCAACCTGGGAGACAGTCAGAGGCTGATACATTTTAAAAAGAGATTTTACAATCCACCTCTCTTTCAAAAGGTTTTTGTTTTTTCTTTTTACGTAGATCAGTTGCTTCATCCCACAAATACTGTCGTGAGAACTACTGAGAAGTGCTATCTATTGCTAGCAACAAGGAACCAAGGGTGGGAACTTCTTGCATTGGAACTGGCATAGGTATCAGTTGTTGTAGATTCATGGTCCGAGACTGACTGTCCAAGACCATGCTCTTCTGGGACTTGGACGTATTGACCTGAAGGCAAAAGTAATAGTTCTTTCAAACCACAGACTGATCCAGAAAAGCTTCTGAAAGCTTTCATTCAGATTTCCAGGGCACTCAGAAATAATACATCTTTTTCTCCAATGCTTCATACTTCTTAATGTAATCTTACAGTGGTGAAATGTAGTCATGAGAAGTTCCTAGGCTAGAACAGCAAACAGTTTACCTCCAACTGGCACTTGTAGGTGTACTTGGTTTGCTGAGGAGCAAAATGAAAAAGATTAAGGTCCATGCTCTTCAAGAGCTTCCCCTGGAGCAGTTGCTGTCTGCATCATTGTTTAGTGTGGCATCTTATTACCACAGTGTTGATCATCTGTTTTTTCCACTACCTCTCTTTTACAAAATAAACATACCCATGTCTTCAGTGCTGAGGAAAAGTGCTAAATAAACAATACTTATCTGTTAGTGTTAAGGAAAAAAAAAAAAAAAAAAAAGAAGAAAAAAAAAAAAAGTGAAAGACTAGTTATTCTGCTATTACTCAAGCAAGTTATTACATAATTGCCTTCCCAGGACTCCAGATCCCCATTCATGTGAACAACTTGTGTTAACCACATTTATTTGCAGTTCTCACTAGAGAAGCTGATCAGGAACCCAGGTTAGAAAAAAACAAAATCAAAAACCTGGAGAACAGAAAAGTGGTGCAATATGAATTTGGAGGAGAGTCTGCTTTAGTGTTATGAAAGTCAAGGGAGCTATTGTCTTAGGTTTCGTACCTCTTTATAGAAGAGTAGCTAGGACAGAGCTGAAGATGAAATATTTCTGTGCTGACTAGTAGTCTGGATATACTCTCAGCTACATACATATATGGAAGTGTATGTGTGTTTCAAGAAAAGAGTAAATACATTATTAAGCAAATAACAGTACTTTTTGGTAAAAAGCATCAAGTGCATGCTATGCTCATACAATAAATGGGTCTTTTTTTTCCGTTAATTGTTAAAATAAGAGATGTTTTCAAGCCCAAAACAGAGGGGTTTTTTTGGTTGATGTTCAAGTTTTAATACAAATTTTAAGTAAATTATGTGATAAAGCAATCTTGTATTATCTTTAGAACCAATTTTTCCTAAAGTTTCATACCTGTTAGCCCAATGAATATCTAAGCAATTACAGTTTCCAAGAAAAGTTCTGGCTTTCTAGAATAATTCTCATATCTTTGATAAGATTTTTTTACACACTCTGTTAACTGAAAACTTGTAGGAATAGAATCACTTGAATAAATTAATTTTCCTCTAATAGACACTCAGTAGCTTAATTTCTTACCGTTGTTATAATGAATAACTCCTCCATAGTAAACTCTATTATGAACACAGCCATTAAAAAGAGAAATGCTATAACTTACGTAGGTAAAATGCAAACTGGTTTTCAGAGCAGTTAAAATACAGACAACTGGAAATCAATTGTCAAAGAAAAAAACCAAATGTACTTTTAAGACTCGATAAGAGGAAAATGGTAATCTAAACAGTTTAAAAATAGTTTCTGACACAGCGCGTGCAAGATAATATTAGATAACACATTTCCTGTAATAATATACATTATTATTTGTCATAGAAATATGTCATTACTGTCGGTGAAATTGTAGAATTTCAGAATGGGCTACTACATTGTTGAGATCCTTGAAAACTGAGGAAGCAATATAAGATAATGAGTAGTAAAAAGGTCCTGACCTTCAGAAGAACTGAAATTAATGTATGTCCTGCAATCACTTCTAACAGTCCTGGTGGTTGGACTAAATGTTCATTGTAGGTCCCTTCCACTGCAACTATACTATACTATTCTATTCTATTCTATTCTATTCTATTCTATTCTATTCTATTCCTAATTTGTCCTTTGTTGGGAGAAAATGGACTTGTGAGCAATCCTGCACATGTGCACGCCTCAGCAAAGACATGACAAGGACATAGCCCTGAAAGGAGAAGAAAGAGCTCAGCAAACAAACAACTCCAGGAGATGGGTTGGGCAGAGAAAGACATTGAGTGTGGTGCTTATTATCCAATTGCAAGAAGGCTTGAAGTGCGTGGACAAAGCTAACTATCCAGTCATAAGGATTGGAACACGTACTGTTCGCGTGCACAGGAGAAAGCATTAGAAAAGTGTATGCTTACCTTCAATAAATTGGCATTACTTGATCATATTGGTCGTGTGCATGTCCATAGGTCCCGCAAAGTGATGCCCAACGTGGGGCGAATGCATATTAAGCTATCTCTCCCCAGGTCATGGGCTCTCCTCACTCTCCTCTTGCACGGTGCCAGGTGCACTTCTGGCATCTCCAGCTCCCACCTGCGCAGCCCCCAGCCTAGCCCCTGCTGCCCGCCACGGTCCCGCCAGCGCAACCGATGAAGCAAACGGGTTTTTTAGCTGACCTAACGCGATGGGATCTGCCAGCATCACAGGCACCAGAGGCAGCATATCAGAGTTAGAAGCCGCTTCTACAGCTGCAAAGGCAGAAGCGACAGCCACGTGGTTGCCAGCCATGCGGTTGCCAATCAGCTCCTCTATTGTCTCGTGGATCAGCTTCCAGAGCATGGGATAGCCACTCACTTCTTCTGCTGACTTTCCCCCCTCACTGATCGACTCCCAAAGCTGTTTTCCTATGGATTCCCAGGTAGATATCTCAAATGTGAGACCTGCACTGGAGAGAAGTCCTCTTTCCCTCCATTTTACCAAGCCTTCCAGGGTGAACTTATCATATTTATCCCTCTCATAGAGAGGATATTTTGAAGGACTTTCATCACTGCTCGCTCGTCCCTGTCGAGAGCAGACCCCATTCCTCCCTGGCCGCTGCTTCTTTTCACGGATCTTCAACCCAAATTACAGCATGCTGCTTCCTTACCCTCAGATTCCGGGGCAGAATCTGGATCTGTTTCGACCGGCTTTCTACCCTCGATTGCACCTCCATTGAGTCCTTCATCGAAAACTTGTGCCAATCTTGAGGGTCCCTGTTTGGGCACCACTTTGAGGGAGATATGGACACGCACACGACCAATATGATCAAGCAATGCCAATATATTGAAGGTAAGCAAGCCCATTTATAGCTTTCTCCTGTGCACGCGAACAGTACGTGGTACAATCCTTATGATTGGATAGTTAGCTTTGTCCACGTACTTCAAGCCTTCTTGCGATTGGATAATACACGCCACACTCAATGTCTTTCTCCGCCCAAGCCATCTCCTGGAGTTGTTTGTTTGCTGAGTTCTTTGTTCTATGGCCTTGTCATGTCCTTGCCGAGGTGTGCACACGTGCAGGATTGCTCACATATCCATTATCTCCCAACAGTCCTTCACTAAGAGGAGTACTTGTCAGAAAAACAAATTAGACTTTGTGACCAGGACACTGGCTTTAAAGTATCTTGCATAAACTATGCATTGTCTCTACTTCTCCCTCAGTATTCATTGTATTTACATGCCTTGTACGTGACTCTGTGTAAATCTACTAGACTGTACAGTAGCTACTAGACTATACGATAGAGTAGGAGAAAAGAATGCCCTAAACAGTGAAGACCAGACACAGAGACTTAGACCTGCACACAGAGGATACTGCTTACAGGTGTACAGCAAATAAACAGTAGCAGGGCTGAGGAACAGCATATCATGCCCAAACCACACATGTCTGGGTGCAGGAGAGAGGAGATCAAATCCAAGCTAGGGGTAAAACTGTGTTGTAGAGCCATGTAATGAACTCACAGCCTGTTTACAATCCCCAGATGTAAAAGGAGAAAAAAATATGACTGTTTGGTCACTTTTGGTCAGTGAAGAGTAACACCCTGACAGCTCCAGGCAGAGCTGCCCACCAGGAGAAGACACTGCTGCCAGAGCCAGGCTGTCCACAAGCAGCTGACAGGCTAAGAATTACTTACAGAAATTTCTGAATGAATAAAGCTAATCAGCAAATGCATATAATAAAGCAACAAATGGCAGCCATCAGTTCAGGAAGATGGGTAAGATTCATTGCAGGAGGTAGTCATCACAAATTAGGTCCAAGGAAAACGTGTCAGTATAGCAATGTTTCAGGAAAACACCTGAATCTCATTTCCACTCCTACTGAGCTCAGACTTTCAAGGCAAATATAATTCAGTGGAACATGCACCTCAGAAAAGGTCAATAGCCAACCGCTATAGATTCATTTTCTTGTGAGGAAGTTATTAGAACCAATTTGTTGAATGAAAATCAGAAGTGTCTTAGGAGGTGTGATTTGGCTAGAAATAGTTAACAAGAATTTCTGAGACACTAGAGGGATTGTATTTCTTTTTCTTAGTATGTAGGATTTCTTGGAGTAATTACTGTTACAGTCAACACAGGACATAAATTGTATGGTTAATTTTTACATTTTTTTAAACAATGTTTCAGTTGTCTGTGCGGAGTGGTGCACTGAGTCTGTCTGTGATGGAGGTAATTTTCTTCATAGCAGCTCACACAGGCTTGTGTTTTACATTGGTGACTAAAACCAGTGCTGATAACACACTCAGGTTTAGGTGTTGCTGAGCAGTGCCTGCACTGTGTCAAGGCCTTCTCTGTTTCTCATTCTGCCTCTCTAGTGAATAGATGGGGGGGATAGGGGGTTGTGCACAAGAAGGTGGGAGGACACACAACCATGCAGATGGCTCGGACTAGCCGAAGAGGTATTCCCTGACATATAAGATCATGCTCAGCAACAAAAAAAAGAAAATGAGATTTTAAGGAGGTTAGCTACCTTTTGCTTGCGAACTGGCTGGGCATCAGTCTACCCGTGGGAAGTGGTGAGTGATTGCCTCTTTTAATTACTTTTTTTTTCTCTCTTCTTCCACTTCTTCACTTATTAAACAACTTTTATCTCAATCCACAAGTTTCTTGCTTTCACTCTTTCTTTCCTTGTCTCCCATCCCACTGAGGGTGGAGGTGAGTGAGCAAGTGGCTGTGTGGTGCTTAGTTTGCTCACAACGAAAGAGTGAGGGGACAGATAACTCGTTATATAGATAAATGGCTAGAAAATAAAACTGTTGCACTATGCAAGGAATCACAGGAATCAATACTCCTTAGGCAGGAGAAGAGGTATACCTTAGTCCCAAGGCAGGATTTATAGCTGTAGCATCCATTCATTTATCTTTAGGCCTATTTAATTTCCTATATGGATTAAAAAAAAAAAAAAAAAGTTATGAATGTGATTCCAGTTTAGATAGTAAAATTATGCCTTCAGTACTTAAATACAACCCCAAAGTTATAAATTTGTATAGATATTATGGCCGTGATTTTTTTTATTGCACTGTAGCAACAGAATATATTAGGTATTCGAAAAAAAAAAAAAAAAAAACCACATGAAAAGTACATACATCAGTACTGTAATACAGTTAGCTCTAGATTGTGCTAATTACAAAGCATTATTACACATTCTGCCTGCTTAACATATCTTACTTTTTCCTGAAGTGGATTAGATTGAAAATGATCTCAAAATTTCTAATTAAACATTAAAGAGAAGAACCAGCTAGTGTTTTCAGAACGTAGAGATTTTTTTCTTTTTTAAAATTAATATATTTAGTAGCACAGTAAAGAACAATGCCCTAGCTACTAAAAAAAGGTTAAGTACTAGCATAATGTTTCCATCCCTTCATTTTCTGAAAGAAGTCTAATAATAATAATTACAATTTATAATAGAATTTAGTGGCTGCCTAACTGTGTTTTGATTTCTTAGGATTAGCAGTTGGTGCTGTAATTGTTGTTCCTTCTGATTGCAAGAGGCACAGTGTTTAACCAGTCATTTTTCATTTAGCATTTCACATGATGCATCCTTTCGAGACTGATTTACAGGTAATGAAGTAATCTATATTTAGATATTTTTCAGGGGATGATTCTTTTGATATTTTTAGTTGGGAGTTAAATATGCACTTTCCTGCTACTAAAGGCATAGCACTGCTAATATGCATAAAGTTATGGGATTTTTTTTTTTTTTAAGATGGGATCTAAAGTATTAGGTTTTTAAAGTTGTGTTAGAACAGAGAACAGAAAATAGACTTACATATCTGTGTTTTCTCTAGTTGGAAAATTCACCCTTCCAACACACACAGTATGTAAGAGCAGATCAACTATTAGATTCATAAAATGGAATATCTGATTAGTGATTAGGTGCTTAATCAATACAGACTTGCGTTAAACAAATCTACTGACTTGTTTTATTTCTTAGATTGTATAACACCTGTCTCTGACATTTATCAAAGTATGACTGAGAAAGATAAGATGGCCATTATCAAGATTTCCAGTTTTCCTCTGAGTGTGTCTTTTCTGTAACATAAGTTAAAGCATGATTCTGCTCTTTCTCAGTAATAAATAACATTACCTCTCAGCCCTAAAACAGTCGGGGACAAATTCTTGCTGATCTCCTATGAAGCCAGGATTTCACTATTAAGACCGAACACAATATAAATCAATAAATTAATTTTATTATCAATATATTTTTATACATAATTAATATATACTGTTTTAAACATCACAGAATTGTGGAAATGTTGTCTGGAGGGGATCTCTGGAGATCACTATCCCAATGCTCTGACTAAAGCAGGACTATGGTCAGGAGCAGATCAGTTCATTCATCATGCCTTGGTCTAATTTAATCTTGAATGTTTCCAAGGAGAGAGATTTCATAGCCCTTCTGAGCAAGCCATTCCAGTGCTGCACTGTGCACAGTGAATTTTGTTTCCCGATGTTCATCTGACCCAAGGTGCAATCTGCAGCTGTTGCTCTTTCTATTAGTGTCTCTTGCACTGACCAGAAATATTTAGCTTCATAACTTTGCAACTCCCCTTCAGATAACTGCAAGTCTGTGCTAGACCACAGTTTAGCCCCCTCTTTGCCAGTCTAAATAAACCCAGATTTCTTGGCTCCTCCTCCTGGATTAACACCCTAGTAACTTCCTCCAGGCAATCTCCAATTTATCTACATCCTTAACGGGAGAGTTCAAAACTGAACACAGTCTACTGGTGTAGGCTCACCAGTGCCCAGTAGAGGGAGAAAAAAACTTCTCTTGATCTAGTGATCATGATCTTCTTATGGCAAAGTATGTGGTTTGAAATTTTATCAGCCAGACTCAGATATCTATAAGGTAGGCATCCACATCTGAGCCTGTGCTATGTTCTTTTATAATCAGTGGTTAAAAGAGTTGCTTAAGATTCCATCCACTCTCCCTGATGTAGTGTTAGCCCTTAAAATGAGAAATGCCTATTTCTATAGTTTGATTAAAAAAGGATATCACCCTGGGGTGATACCTAGTCCCTTTTCAGAAATTCTGAGTTTTCTAAGTCATCTTCACAGGCTGACACAGGACATGTCAGATGTTTCTATATCTTAGAGTCAATACTGAAATAGTGATGCTGGAAGAGATATGCAAGAGATGCTGGATCTAATGGAGATACACATCTTTATACACAAGCTGTATGTGGTCAGTATGTGATGATCTTTTCTCATAAGTAGGTATGCTAAAGTTCTAGCTGTATTTAGGGGTAAACACATTCTATATATATGATTTCCCTGTATTAGCCTTACCTTAATTTGCTGTCCTACTGGATTACAGTGAAATAAATTTGATCTGTTACACTCTATTTACATTTTGATGATGGGCTAGTTGCATTTGATATCCCTTATGGCACTTCAAATAGTATGAGAGATAGAGAGCAACAAAGAAAAAGCTTTTTGTTCTCTGAAATAAAAGTCAAAGGACTTCAGTATTAGTAATAACAAACATGAATGGCATCAGATGAAGCCTTCATACCCTCTGCTTTTCTATTATGTCTCTAAGAATAAAGAGTTATGGCTTTAAAGTACTTAAATTTCCAAATAATTATATCTACTAACCTTTTGATTCCATATTACTTGCAGACTACCACTAATTTCTGTGGAAATCGGTGCAGTACAAAGGTCCACATTAGACAAAACAAAATGTAGGACATGAGAATTACTTTTACTGCTATCCCTGTGTAATTCAGGGCATGACGCTTTCTAAGGGTATGGCAGTACCTAAAACTAAATGCACTGACATAAACAGTTTCACAGTAACCTATAATGGATCAATGTTAGGAAAACTTCTGCTACAGCTATACAAACAGCTCACCCCTGTGTAATCATTTCAGGAAGTATATCTTCTAATACTAGAGGGTTGCTTAATGGGCATCTTTATTTTTCGTTGACAGTGAATTCATCCTTTTCAAAGGGCAAGTACAAGGTCTATGGACATTTAGGTCCCATTTGAGTGCTCAGAGTAGAACCGAATGGGAAGTAAATGGTCTTGTTATGGACTCAAGGTAAATTCTATGCTGATTAAATAGGCCATAGTGTCTCAGTGAGAGACAATAGTTAACAGCAGTAAAGGCAAAAAGAAGCTGTTTGAGTGATAATGTCTTCTTAAAAGTGCCCTCTTTGCCACTTCAGATGTGTAAAATTAAGCCTGATGAATTTAGGACCTTGATTATAGCCTCCAGCATGAAGAACTTGCAGAAATGCAAAATGTTATCAGGTAAATTGGTGTTTAAGTGCTATCACCTAATTTCACAGAATAAGCATGTTTACTGTAACTCTTTCCAAACCCCTCTCCTGGTCTGTGTTTGTATATGCTGTTGCTTTCTCTGTCATCTTTTAATCCACTTGAGAGCCTACTCTCTAAGTTGCCTCCCACAGAGCATGAGTATCGCACTCCTGAGAATTAACTCTAACAGCTCTAATTCTTAGCATTCTAACACAAGGTCAGAGCACATTGATAACTTATGACATAAATTTTCTGAACATTTGAGCAGGTGATGAATTAATTGTAGAAGAGAATTGTCTGTGGCTAATCCAAATGCTTCCTCTAAAAGACCCATCTAGTAATTATAATTTTTATTTCTTTAATTGTAAATTGATTGTCTATGCTGTCTAGTTGAAGAGAATGATTTTTAGGCATGGTCTTTTTTGACATTTATGTCATGAGATTGTTCTCAAGATAAGGGGCAAAAAAATTATACGGACACATCTGGTATCTGCACATCAGAAGACCTGTGTGTGCTCAGCTTTCTCATTTCTTTTTGACATCATTTGTTTGAAGCAATATGCTTTTTTTTATTATTGCATAGTAAGTTATCACAGTTGTGTGCTCAAGAATTAGTATTATTCTGTGATTTTAATTAGTTTACCCACTGGGGAAATGAAATGCTTCAGTGTGTACACAGAGTAGTAGTGAATGAAAATGGATTCTCATAGAGATTTTCTAGCAAAAAGTTTACATTTATGTAAACTTGGCAGCCGATTTGTAATTCTTGTAACATTTAGTTCATCAGACACTGATAAAGCCATCAATCTAAATGTGAATAATTTATCCAGCTTGAACACTACTCTCTGGTATGTAAGCTACTATCCCAGCAAATAGTAACATATCTGTTTCTAGGAACATTTTAAAATAAACCATCATTCATGGACTACTACTCTTTTCTACCTGTTTCTATGATCTCTACTCCATGAAACTATTAAAATTTTCATATTGCTTTATCTTACCTCAGATCCCTGTTATCTGCTATCATTTTCTTGATCTTCTCTGTTGATACTTGTCCTGGTTCAGCTAGAATAGGGTTAAGTTTCTCCAGCAGGGAGGGGGAAGGGATCTCCAGCCGGGTTATTCATACCATGCTGACGTCAGGTCCGGGAGCGGGAGCGAGGGAACTATTTCCTTTGTGGCTTTGGTGACAGGGGGCACACGGTGGGCTGTCTGTAACCATTGCGGTATTCCTCTATATATCTTTTGTCTTGTTTACTGTTATTGCTGTTTATTGTTGTCATCATTGCTACTGTTGTTGTTCAGATTGTTTATTACACTGTTGTAATAAATTTCTTCTTATTTTAACCCGGGGTTTGTGCCCTACTTGTGTCCGAGGGTGGGGGAGGAACAGCGGCAACGTGGTCTCCGGTCCCAGCAGGGCCTAAACCAACACAATACTATTGACCAAACCCCCCTTCTGATGCACACTGTCATCCTTTCATTACTTCCTTCAGTATTACTCATTCCTGTTCAGTAAGGGTTTTCTACCTTCTCATTTGTGTTTTGGCACCTTATTATCCTCTCCACTGGTCAGCAATGAGCAGGTCTTATGGTAAGCTTAGTTGTTATTACATCTTCAGTTACTAACTTTGTAAACACCTCCAAGAGTGGTAACTCTTCCTCCCGTCTTTTTCCCTCCTTTCAGTTTATACCATCTGTCCCTTTGCCATCGTTTCTGTCCACAAAATAATCATGTCTAAGACAAATTTCTGCAGTCATCTTCTCACTTCTGCAACTTAAAATTTTTGTGTTGCCAACATTGAACCTCTCAAGTCTACATCTCTTTCATACCTGATGTTCTCCAGAACATTCTGGTTAACATGTACACCCACAAACTTCTACAGGAGTCTAACATTCTCAGTTAACTATCTGTATGCCCTAGGCACCCTGGTTTCATTTTTTAATCTGAGGTTTCATGACATAGCTGAATGATCTAAAAGCATAGTACCATGGGGAAGATATTCTCCATTCCTGGCTACAGGGTGATATTTCTTTCTTGTGTTTCTTGTGAGCAGGCCCATCTGACCCCTCAGTAAACTAGGTCAGATTAGCAGAATCACAGAATGGCTGGGGCTGGAAAGGCATTTCTAGATATCATCTAGCCCAGCCTTATGTTCACGACAGAGTCAGCTAAAGGAGGTTGCCCGGGACTGCATCCAGTCAAATTTTGAATATCTGCAATGATGAAGACTCCACAATCCCTCTGCACTATCTGGTTCAATCACACTCATTGTTTGACCACCCTCACAGTAAAAAAAAAAAAAAGGGGGGTGTTTATGCTCAGAGAGAATTTCCTGTGTTTCACTTTGCACCCATCATCTCTTGTCTGTTCACTGGACTTCTCTGAAAAGAACCTGGCTCTGACTTCTTTGCACCCTCCTTTGTACATTTATACCAAATGGGTTATAAATATCAGTGTGGTTAAGATCACCCTGAGCCTTCTCTTGTCCAGGATGAACAGCTTTGCCTCTCAGCCTCTCCTCCTATGTCAGGAGCTCCAGTCCCTTAATGATCTTTGTGGCCTTTTGCTGCACTTGCTCCAGTGTGTCCATGTCTCTCTTGTACCAGGGAGATGAGATCTGAATACGTAACTCCCAATGTGGTCTCATTAAGGCCCAGAAAACTCCTGAATTTCCTGTGTCTTTATGTGGTGTTAGGTATTTAGAATTTCCCATGAGGACCAGGACTTGTGGACTTGAGGCTTCTTCCAGATGTATGAAGAAGTCCTCCTCTACTCCTTCCTGATCAGAAGGTCTGGTAGCAGACATGCGACAAATGTCACCCATGTTAGTCTGCCCACAAATGTTGATCAACAAGCTTTCCGCTGGCTCATTAGCCTTCCCTCAGCAAAGTTCCATGCATTGTCACCACTTTCTCACAGAAAAGACAATTTCCTCTCCTTGTAATCCTGGCTCACCCTTCCTAAAGAGTCTGTATCTATCCATGTCAGCATGTGGCATATATATCCATCCAGTTATGTGAGATGTCTTTCCATGTCTCCCTTATCCCAGTGAGGCTATAGCCCTGCAACCACACAAAGACTTCTCACTCTTCCTCTTGGTTTCCCCTGCTTAGTGTACAGCACTTGATAAGTGTACTACCCAGTCATGATGATTTCCCAGAAGATATATGAGAGCTTTCCCAGCAATGATGGCCTCTTGGCACTTCCTTCTTTATGTGCACATCCTTGGGGTGGGCTCCTTCTGCCCTCTTCTGTTGATTATGAGGTCTCTCCGGTCCACATCAGACTTCATTTGCATTTGTTCTACCACTCCCTCTAGACTGTGGGTCATTATCTACATCCCATCTTGTTCCTAATTTAAAGCTCTGCAACAGATTGGCCAGACTATTGACAAAGATGGTTTTCCCCTACTTGATCAGATAGATCCAACCTGTTCCTAACTGAACTATATCTTCAGAGTAGGTCCAATTGTCATAATAGTCAAATCACTGTTATTGATACCAGATGAACTGCCACTTGTTAACTTGCAGGATGCATTCACTCCTCTTCAGGTACCACCCCTTCACTGGTAGGATCAAGAAGAAAACCACATGACCCCTGTACCCTTTATCTGTGGCTGTACAGCCATGTAACCACACTTGGTATGATCCAGGCTGCTATTAGCCATATTGTTGGCACCCACATGTGTTTTGTTGATTAAGGATACCAGTTAAACTCAGACACCAGAGTGAAAAGAGTAGGTGTATTTTACTGGTGATAACCAAGTAATGTAACAGTAATACAGAAAACATGCAGCAAGAAAAAGCAGAATCGTGCACCTAAAGCAACAAATGGGAAAATACAGGGTAATGCATCAAATCATTACTACATAAGAGAGAGAATAGTGATTAAGAAAGATCCATCACCACTGGCATACGTTACCATCACCCAGACCCGCAGTGGCTGGGCAGTCCCGGTTGCAGTGAGGGTTTGGAGAGCCTGTCCCGGCAAGGGGGAAATCCTACGCCGGGCGTCCACCCATAGCTGAGACTTCCAAAGTCGCTGTGAGCGGGTCCAGACTTATATACCCAAAAGTCAGCAAGCCAGAATAACTGGCACCTTTATTTTGAGCGGAAAATTTCTGGTTTCATTCTCCTGTTGGATTCCACCCAAAGCCTGGCCAGGGCTCAGGGGGGGTAGACCAAGGGATTTTCTAACAAGGCCAAATACGTTGGTTCTCAGCCTTGAACAAGGCTAAACAAGGGAAGTTGGATACATTCTCTCAGCATTTCTTCCTCACTACTGATTATATTCTAGGCTGCATCTTTCACTAGCGAGCTTACATACTTTGTTAATGATTCCAGACTGAGTTAGCAGCTTCGGCTTGGGGCCTGTTGTTCAGGCTTCAGTATTTCAATGCTTTAGCACTTTTTACATCAGCATAAGTGGGTTGTTATAACTTAGTACAATACCTACTAGCACAATGGTTATCAGTTAAAAAATATACAGGATTCATCTATAGATCAACTCTGGCTTGGGCCAGTCGTCCAAGCCTTAGCAATTCAACATGGAAGAGCAGCAAGGGCAATAAAAATACAAGGGATGGACAAGCATAGGCAGTCTCTCCACAGTGTCTGATACCTAAGTCCCTGTTAAGCAGCCAAACTGCCTGGCAGGTCAGCAGACAAGAATATCCATCCTCCCCAATAGGCTATTGCCGTCTGCTGTCATTCACCACTTTTTCTTAGTGCTGCTGTGGTGCTCAGTCTCAGCTGACTTGGGTTCTTCATTGGACACAGTTCTTAGCTAGCAGCTCCTTGCCTGCTACCAGGGTAGTGAACTTATTCAGCATCTGCAGATCTGCAGGTGGAACAGGAGCTGTCTGTCTGGTGCCAGAAGTTATGAGCTTTCAGCCTTTACTCTAATTTCTCAACCCAACAGGTACAGACCTTGCCTGCCCCTCCTTTGGTATATCTATGGGGGTCAGGCTCTTGTACCCTCAGGATCTCAGAAAAGCTCAGGTCACTTTCTTTTTTGTCATCTCTGATATCATAGAGCCTCCTGACCTCCACCAAGAACTCCTTTCCTTGGTGACACAGAAGGTCCCTCAGTACACACCTCCTGTGGACGAGTAAACCTTCTGCCTCAGCAAGAGACACCAAACACCCTGCAGCCCAGAGTTGCAGAGCTGCATCTTCCCTCAGGAGCTCAGCCATGCCAGAGGTAGTTGCTGCAGGACTGGTGACAGGGACTGTCTGTGATGTCACCGCCACTGCAGAGTCTGTGTGTGCTGCCCTCAGCAGAGCGTCTGAACCCACTTCTGTATGTCTTCCTGTCCAGGCTGCTGCCTCCATTAGCTGTTCTCTTGACAGGCACCCTAGGCACAAGGGTTGTTTTACCCTCCCTAATCATTTGGACAAAGGCCTTTGATCAGGAATACCTGATGAGGTTTAAACTCATATTGTCTGTTTCACCAAGCACACCACTCAAAAGGGCAAGGAAAGAAGGAAGGGGCTGCAGGCTTCGACTGAGCCCAGAAAAGGGTGAATGCACATAACTCTAACACTGTACAAAGGGAGGAAGAATTATTGTTTCCTCCAGGTGAACTTGAGGATGTACTCTTCTGCTCATGCACATGTTTTCCTTCACTCCCAGATTTCCAACAGAAGTGAGTCATAATTATAACTTAAGTTTCAAGGATGTAAACTTCAAGTCCATGTAAGTGTGTCATTGAAACTCTGGGTAAGATACTAAAGCTTGTTGCCTGTTTTAGATACAATTCAGAGGTACATATTTTCCCTAGAAATATCCTGCTGGTATTTTCCTCCCGCTCAGAAGCGGTAGGAGCAACATATCTAATCCCGTAGACAGTACTGTTGAATACTACAAACTGCTTCACTAGATAGGAATGTGACAATTTGTAAAGATTTTGTCTAATATGAATAAAACACATCAGATAACTTCAGCTGGCTTATCACTTTTCAGAAAGTTTTTTCTCACAGATTAACTAGATAATTGTGCAGGTTTAGCTCCTGCCGGGATCGGAGAGCACGTTGCCGTTGCCCCTCCCCCACCCGCAGCCGGTCAGGCTGGAAGTTAGGCACAGACCCGGGCTAAAGTAACAAGGAATTTAATACAACAGAGTGATAGAACAATCTGAACAACAACAGTAGCAATGATAATAACAATAAACAGCAATAACAGTGAACAAGACAAAAGATATACAGAGAAATACCGCTAAATGGTCAAGGAGCAAAGCCCGCTGCGTGTAAGCAATCCCAAAAACCAGAAGCGAAAGTAAAAGGCTCCACCCCTGGACCTGACGTCAGCATGGTATGAATAACCCGGCTGAAGATCCCTTCCCCCTCTCTCTCTGCTGGGGAAAAAAACTTGACTCTATCCTAGCTGAACCAGGACATAATCCACCCCTTTATTCTATACCATCTGCGTCATGTCCAGCTGCCATTTAGCAGTTCACAATAACGAAGTAATAATTTACACAGGCACAGCATAATTTTACGGCATGTTCTCACCCAGAATCAAGTCCCCCTGTGGTACACATTGGACCTCTCCATTGTCCTGCATCACCCACCAGGTGCACCCAGGTCCATGGGCAAAAGCAATCCCGTGGATGGGTTTGCCTTTACCTTTGCCTGGTGCAGGACTAAACCAGACCATTTTTCCCAATATATTCCTCATGCGCACCACAGGGACTTTATCCCCATCTACAGCATGTGGAGGTTTCGACTGAGCTGGGCCAGCTCGACTGGCAGACCCTCTTGTGTTGACTAGCCAAGTGGCCTTTGCTAGATGCATGTCCCAGTCTTTGAAGGTCCCACCTCCCAGTGCTTTCAATGCGGTTTTTAACAGTCCATTGTAGCGCTCGATCTTCCCAGAGGCTGGTGCGTGGTAGGGGATATGGTAGACCCACTCGATGCCGTGTTCTTCTGCCCAGGCATTTATGAGGTTGTTTCAGAAGTGGGTCCCGTTGTCTGACTCAATTCTCTCTGGGGTGCCATGTCGCCACAGGACTTGGGTCTCAAGGCCCAGGATGGTGTTTCGGGCAGTGGTGTGAGGGCTGGGTAAGCTTCCAGCCATCCAGTGGTTACTTCCACCATTGTGAGCACGTGGCGCTTCCTGTGGCGGGTCTGTGGCAGTGTGATATAGTTGATCTGCCAGGCCTCTCCCTATCTATATTTCAGGCATTGCTCTCCATTTCTCTGGGGCTTCACCTGCTTGGCATGTTTGATTGCAGCACACGTCTCACATCCGTGAATGATCTCTGCAATGGTGTCAATAGTAAGGTCCACCCCTCGATCTCGAGCCCACCTGTATGTTGCATCCCTACCTTGGTGGCCCAAGGTCTCGTGGGCCCACCGGGCTATGAAC